>NC_138370.1:15032243-15053887 GCF_054177405.1 Leptonychotes weddellii
CAGTTTGTTTTTCAGAGTCCATCGTCTCTCATGGTTCATCTACCCCTCCGATCTCCCCCCCTTCATTCTTCCCCTCCTACTATCTTCTTCTTCTTTTTTTTTTTCTTAACATATATTGCATTATTTGTTTCAGAGGTACAGATCTGTGACTCAACAGTCTTGCACAATTCACAGTGCTCACCATAGCGCATACTCTCCCCAATGTCCATCACCCAGCCACCCCATCCCTCCCACCCCACCCCCCACTCCACTACAATCCCATTCTTTACAGAGTTAGAACCAAATCACAGATTTCAGCAATAAGTAATTTTTTGCTTGATTTCTTCTTTGAAAGGATCATTTTGGGAAACGGTTAGTGCCACTAATATCTCCTGCAGATTAATTCTACCTTCAAAGTGTTCATACATGTCAGGATTAAGACTATTATACCTATTGATTATATTATAAAGAAGAGTATTTGTCCCATACTCATTTGTTTCTAATTAGAATTAGGCACTGTTCTTTTTTGGAGGATACAGAATTCTAGAACTTAGAATTTATCTTCAAGAGCATTCATTCTTAAAATCGTTTTTAAAGAAGTGGGGTGCCTGGGTGGCTCAGTCATTTAAGCGCCTGCCTTCAGCTCAGGTCATGATCTCAGGGTCCTGGGATCGAGCCCTGCATCGGGCTCCCTGCTCAGTGGGAAGACTGCTTCTCCCTCTGCCTGCCGCTCCCCCTGCCAGTGTGCTCTCCCTCTCTCTTTCTCTCCCCCCCTCTCTGTCAAATAAATAAATAAATAAAATCTTTTTTTTTTAAAAAAAGAGCATTCATTCTAATCCCTTACAAAGGAAGTACAGAGTAAAATTTCCAATGTATTCTTCGACCTAAAAATATTATAAGTCCCCTGAAGATTTTATCTAATACTCAACTCTAGTGTAAGAACTTTAGGTTTTTAAAATAGAAATATATTATATGGAAGATATTGGTCAGTTCTACTGGAATACCAGAGGAGATCTCCTCCTGCTAACGAGTGCTGATCTCTCTTCTTCACCTTCATTTGCAGTATGTACAGTTTATTATCAGAATAGACTCCTTCACCTGAGTTCGAGCAATTCTTTAACTGTCAGAAACGCTTCTATTTTTGAACTTCTTTTCAATGATAGATCCATTCAGAAAAGAAAGGAATCCTGAAATTTCAGAATAATTGCTTAATTGAATTTGTTTCATACTCTTTTCCCTATCCCCTGCCTCCAACACACACACATACTGGATAACACTATCCAGTGATAACACATTATCTCCCTTTTTCTCTTGTCTCTGTTTTGTGTGTGTGTGTGTGTGTGCATTTATATATATATCATCTATGCTGCAGATTTGTCCAGAATCCAGTTTCTTTCTCAGTGGCCCTCTAAGTGTGTGTCAGAAATTGTAATCAGTGTGTATTCTACCCATCCTCTATACAGGTCACCTTCATTTCCATGGATTCCATTTATAATTCTTGGCTCATTATTATATTTTTCTATGTAACTTTCAATCCTTTAGAGTTTCTTACATGCTTAGCATATTTCCATACATATCTCTCTTTAATTCCCAAATGCAAAGAAAACAAATGCTGACAGTGTTTTCTATCTTTGATCATGTAGCCCTCTGTTCTTGCATCAGGAAGACTTTAAAATTCAAATGACAAATGAAAGATAATGAAAAAAATATTTTAAACAAATTTTTAAAAAGTGCTGAGGAACACTCTTAAATGTTTAGGGAGGGAAGGCATGAGGAATATGATGGTTACATTATTTATATGTATTTAGCAATTGGCTATATGGGATACACAGCTTTTCCTGGGAGATAAATCCTGATTTCTGCCAAACTCAAGGATTGCTATCTATAGAACAGGAGGTGGAAAGGGAGATAAACATTCTCATATACTTGTGGTAATAATACAGATTAGTAAAGCATTTCTTGAGCACAGTTGGGCAATCTGTGTTGAAAGCCTTAAGACAGGCAATGATGAGGATGTGGAAAAGGTAATTCATAAGTAATTGAACAAAAGAAAAGCCTTTCATGGACCCAGGATATAAATGAGCCATGAATTGACAAGTGTTAATTTTAAATTTTTATAGAGAAGAAAAAAAAGTAGCTGTCCTCCAAGGAACAATTCAAATCAAAGATAAAGGAGGAGAGAGGCTGACTTGGTGTGAGTGAACAAAGCAGAAGCAAAAGTAGCTGCCAGCTGCCTTAACTACAAGCATTGGCTAAAGATTCTGCATAAAAAATTCAGTTAATTCAGTGGATTATAAGTAGACAGGAACAAGAGGTGGGCTATAGAATCTTCTCTTTAGTAATCAGAAAAATTAAGGCACAGTTGTCATCAGGCAGGGAGTTAAGAGACTAGTAATTTTGGGGCGCCTGGGTGGCTCAGTCGTTAAGTGTCTGCCTTCGGCTCAGGTCATGATCCCAGGGTCCTGGGATCGAGCCCCGCATCGGGCTCCCTGCTCAGCGGGAAGCCTGCTTCTCCCTCTTACTCTCCCTCTGTACTCTCTCTCTCTCTCTCTCAGGTAAATAAATAAAATCTTTAAAAATAAAAAAAAATGTAAAAAAAAGATACCAGTAATTTTCTTTTACTTTCATCTTTCTCTTCAATTCATATGTTATTATTGCAAATATATCTTTTTTTTTTAAATTTTATTTATTTATTTGACAGAGAGACACAGCGAGAGAGGGAACACAAGCAGGGGGAGTGGGAGAGGGAGAAGCAGGCTTCCCGCGGAGCAGGGAGCCCGATGTGGGGCTCGATCCCAGGACCCTGAGATCATGACTTGAGCCGAAGGCAGATGCTTAACGACTGAGCCACCCAGGCACCCCGCAAATATATCTTTTTAACAGCATTGTTGAGGTATCATCACTATATAAATAACCGTACATATTTAATATGAGCAATTGATGAGTCTGGACATATACAACATATGCAGAGTGATAGCAACACTATCAGCATAATCAAGGAAATATATACATCCCACACCTTCTAGAATTTCCTTCTATCCCTTTGGTTGTTGGGGTGTGTGGGTGCAGGATAGTAAGAACACTTAACATGAGATCTACCCTCACAACAAATTTTGAAGTGCACAATACCGTGTTGCTAACTACAGACACTATGTTGTACCACGGGTCTCTAGAACATATTCATCCAGCAAATTATCTTATACCCTAATACCTTTTATTCATGTTTTAAAATTCCTCATGTTCCTTCTATGCGGAAGTATCTTAATTCAGTTCACCTGACATTCACAGAAAATCTGTAGAATGAGCCGGTAACCTTTGAATATCAGAATTTCAGCAGGTAGAACAGAGATGGAGAGGCACCGAGCAGGTGGGCACTTCAGCCTTGCTAAGTGCTGGTATGAGTGTGCAGGTGTGTGAACTCCATGTTTGCTCATGCGTGTTTGAAATATTCAGTATAGAATAACTCAAACAGGACAAAATCAACACTAATTTTCATTAAAGATTATACCACTGCCCTGGAACTCCAGGGGCAGGACCAACCCCAGACAAACAGCTCCCTTCACTACTGTCCTTTTGATCATTCTATTCTCCCCGATTGTTCTTTGTGCCCTCATTTATTCCTTAATTATGTTGCACTCTCAACAACAGGCGACACATCTTGCTAAGTTTTGGGGATTTAGATAAAGAAGCCGTGACTGCTGCTTGCACAAGTACACAGACAGCTATGTAAACAGAGACTCACAAATCAATATAAAAGAGTCAAAGCAAAGGGGTAGAATAGCATAATGATCGAGTCTGGACTTGGTGGGCTAAGGAGAGTTTCAGGATTCCCATTTGTCATTTATGTCACTTGGGTAAGTTATTTGGCTTCCATATGCCTCAGTTCTTTATCCCTAAAATTGGGTAAAATGCCTACATTAGAAAGTTTTTGTGAAAGTTAAGTTAAATGAAATTAAATAGTATCGATAAAAGAGCTAGCATGATATTCAGGGTCCTGTAGCAACCAAATTATTGCTTCACTGTTACCATATATGTAAAGTGTACAATATGTTGCTTGGCCACCCTTTTTAGTGGAAAAACTGTGAAGCGGATCCAGTCCTCTTGGTGGAGTGGGGGTGCCTGGGGAGAGGCTTCCTCTCACATGTATGCCATCATACAAGATAGAGAGGTCCCATATATTCTGCTCCAGGCCCTTGTGCCTTCTCTAAACCTCCTCCACAGACACACTTACCAAGCTTGGGGAGCAGAAAATGTCATTCCACAGGTTTCCCTACAAATCCTGCTCTCTCACTTAGGGCCAGCCTCTCTCTGTCTCTGTTTCAGTGAGCGAGCAGATGCGGGGAATATATAGAAAGCACACATAGACTAAGTTTGCGATAAAACCCTCACAGAGGTTGGTTGAGCACAGAGAGAACAGAGGAGTCCCTAAATCTGCCCTGGCGGTGGGAGGGGTGGGTCAGAAAGATTTCCTGGAAACATCTTTTAAACTGACGACTGTAGGAAAATAAGGAATTTTCTGGGTGCAGTAGCCACAAGACATGGGAGAATATCGCATGCAGAAGAAATAAATCACGGAGAAGTACTGAATCACTAATTATGTATTGGTGTATAACCCATTTGTCTTCAACTGGTGAATGCAAATGACACTTTCATACCCAAACCACCAAGGTCCTTACCGGCCAAACTGAAGAGCATCAGCCAGCCCTTTCCTCAAATGTTCTCCCTTGCCTGCCTTGATTCGGGGAACCTCTAGGAAAATGTCAAAGACACTCAGAGAGGAACCCACTCACATTTTGTTGTTCTACCTCCACCTTCCCCATGGAAAGGCACTGCGTGCTCCAGGGGCAGTGGCCACCGAGCCCACCGTCGGCGCCGCTGTGGACCCAACGCCATGGGGCGCCGAGGCTTCGGATACTCCGCTGCGTGGCAGCGCACTCACGTGGCAGCCCCGTGGTTTAGATGCAGAGAGAGCGGTCAGAGTTACGCTTCAGAAACATCATTGTGGCTTCTGGGTGGGGACACGGATTTAGGAGCTTGTTCCCATAATCCAGGCACACAATTAGAGTGCCCAAACTGGGGAGTGGCCCTCGTGATGGGGAGAAGCGGAGAGATCTGAGGGGTATTTAAGAGGAGAATCAATAGCACTTTGTGATCGGTTAGAGACCCAGAGCTATAGGAGGGCAAAGTCACGGATAATTTACCAGTTTCTGGATTGAAAATTGGAGGCACAGTGGTGTTGCACAGTTCCGTGGGGGGGGGGGGGCTGTGTGCGCGAGTGCGTGTGTGTGTGCACGCGCGCGTGTGTGCGCGTGTGCGCGTGTGTGGATGGTGGGTGGGTATCTGGGACAGGGAAGCTGAGACAATAACTTAAGGTTTAGAGTCAGAGAGTTAGAAGTGCCTGCAGGACATTGAAATCGAGACTTTCCTCCAAACACTACCAGCCTGATCCATTTCTTTGCGCATTTCCAAACACCTGGAATGAGGCCTTACCCTTGAGGGCACGGGCCAGCTCTTTGCCTATTCCTTGCAAGCCACCTTCCGCAGCTGCCCCCGAGCACACTGACCTCCTCAGCATCTGCACTCCTGTGGCCCCAGTGTGTGTGCAGCTCATCTGCCACTTGCCATAGGCCACCTTGTAGGACTTGTATTGTATATACTACCTTATGTCACAACATTGAAATATCCCCTCTCCTAACCTATAAGAAGGATGAAAGCGTAGAATTGGAATCTTTTCCTTCTTTTTCATTATTTGCTAAACTGTTGGAAAAAATCAGAACATGCGAATGTTCCAAATGATCAAAGACTTGGCAAACAGATCCTAGATTCTTCAAGGTCAGGGAGAAGAATGAAGAGTTATATTTGAGCATGACACATTAAAGGAGAGAAAAAGACTGAGCTTTATGTATCGTAGGAACCATTCCTGGCAGTGGAGAAGGTAAAGAGTTCCTCTTTGGGAAAAAAAAAAAAAAAAAAAGATCTCTGTTGTAGAAATGCAAAATATGAGGAGGGTGGTGGGAGAGAAGTAATTAAGGAGAATAAGGTGAGGATGATCTTTATAAAGAAAGGCTGGGAGAAATTATAAAAATACTGCATGTTAATGATATTAAGAGCTAACCATTCTTTAATGTTTGCTACATGTCAGGCATTATTCTACACACTTGACCTATCTTATTACTGCGATCATTACAACAACGCTATGGAGCAGGAACTATTATTACCCTCACTTTAAAGATGATAGACCGGAAGCACAGAGAGATTAAGTCACTGTCAGTCCATTCAGGCTGCTAAAGCAAAATACCATAGACTGGGTGGCTCATCAATGACAGAAGCTCATTTCTCACAGTTCTGGAGGATAAGGAGTTCAGGCTCAAGGTGCCGGCACATTTGTTGTCTGTGGAGGGCCTGCCTCCTAGTCCATAGGTGAATGGTTGTCTCCTCACTTCATCCTCACTCGGTGGAAGGGGTGAAGGAGCTCTCTTGAGCCTCTTTCATAAGGTCATTAATCCCATTCAGGACCTAATCACCTCCCAAAGGCCCCACCTCCTAGTATCATCACCTTGGGCGTTAGGATTTCAACCCAGGAATTTGGGGATACACAGAACATTGCAGTCACTTCTCCAAAATCACACAGCCAGGATGTCTAACCAAAGGCAGGATTCTAATGTAAACAATCTAGGCTCTGAACCCAAATAAGCCTAGTTTTTAAAGGAATAAGCAAATGTGAAGGAAAATTCATTCTCAATTTAGAGAAGAGGGCTGCAATTAGAAATATAAGCACACTGAGTGTTTTAATGGGTATACCTTCCATGTGACCTGTTCCCAAAAGAAGTAAATGTTCTACCATATGAAACCTAGCATAAAATTCTTAAGAGATCCTAATGGCCACAATTCATTAAATGTATACTGTGTATCAGGCATAGTATAGTGCTAAAGAAGCTAAGGAGCTTTCATATATTATTTCTAATGTTTGCCTGAGTTCTGTTAAATGATTATTAGTCCTGTATTATGCCTAGGAATATTGAGTTTTAAAATGGTTGTCATTTAGGGGCGCCTGGGTGGCTCAGTCGTTAAGCGTCTGCCTTCGGCTCAGGTCATGATCCCAGGGTCCAGGAATCGAGCCCCGCATCGGGCTCCCTGCTCGGCGGGAAGCCTGCTTCTCCCTCCCCCACTTCCCCTGTTTGTGTTCCCTCTCTAGCTGTCTCTCTCTCTGTCAAATAAATAAATAAAATCTTTAAAAAAAAAATGGTTGTCATTTACACAAAGCAAGTGGAAGGACAGAGCTGGGGCTCAAATCTATGCCTGAGCAATCTCAAAATCCAACCTATTTCCACTACCTCTTCTGTTCCAGAGTAGATGTTTGTGCCCTACCAAAATTCCTACATTGAAACCCTACCCCAATATGTGATGCTATTAGGAGGTGGGGCCTTCAGGAGGTAATCAGGATCAGATAAGGTCACGAGGAGGGAGCCCTCATGAATGGGATGAGTGCCCTCATAAGAGACACAAGAAAGCCTCCGTCCTCATTCTCTACCCATATAAGGACCCAGCAAGAAGTTGGCAGTCTGCCACGTGGAAGAGAGCTTCACCAGAACTAGACCCTGGTGGCATCCTGATCTCCAACTTCCAGCCTCCAAAACTGTAAAAATTAATTTGTGTTATTCATGTACCACCCAGTCTATGGTACTTTGTTACGGCAGCCCAAGCTGACTAAGACACCTTGAAACAATCTTCTATGACTATGGGTTTATGAAGCTCGCAATCCCTTGGGGACACAACTAGCGGTCGTTGTAAACTCCTGCAGCTCCTTGAATCCCATCTGTATTGCAAAGGGTGAAGAAGCTTTCTTTCTCCACGTGTTGTTGGAAATAATTCAGTGTTTTGGGCAAAGATGGCTACAGCACTGAACACAGACTGTGAACAACATTCCTCCTGAAAAGAGTAAAATCCAACACATAGACATGAGAGATAATGTGAGGTAACATATAGAAAAATGTAGCGAGCTTATAAATGTTAATATTCTGGATGTGTTTTTATTTTTTTATTATTTTTTTAAGATGTTATTTATTTATTCATGACAGACAGAGAGAGAGAGTGAGAGAGAGAGAGGCAGAGGGAGAAGCAGGCTCTCAAGGAGCAGGGAGCCTGATGCGGGACTCGATCCCAGGACTCTGGGATCATGACCTGAGCTGAAGGCAGACGCTTAACCATCTGAGCCACCCAGGTGCCCTGGAGGTGTTTTTAAAAAGGTGATTTTTTATTATTAAGGGTATTCTGTACATTCTGTCAGGACAGAGGAGACAAAAGGGACTCCAACTTTTAAAATTGAATGTCATCCACATTTTTAGCTTGGATAGATGGTAGAAAATTGCTGCATGAATCATGTGAATAGATGGAAAGGTAAAGTGAAAAAAAAAAAAAGGAGCAAGTCCCAAATTCGAAATGAGAAGATTGAGTCTGTTTCCTGAGTTCAGCAAAAGAGCTGTGTGATATTTGGAGGAGATTCCTAACTTCTTAGCACTCTAGTTTATTTGGTTATAAACTGCAGATAACAGTCCCTATTTCATAGGCCGAGCAGACAAATAATATACATGCAAGGCTTATGTGTAAAACGGAAAACATTCACTCTACAGTTATTGTCCTTAACTCATATTTCCAGTGTTACGCCTAACATGCTTTTATATGCATTATTTCATATGGCCGCACAGTATTATAAAATGTTGAAGGATGTGGTCCCAGGATATAAAGTTTCCAATTTTAACATCTGAGAACAAGAACCATAATTTAAAACCACAGTATTAAAAGAACAGTAACACCTCTTTAAGACTGAGCCAAGTTTATTTTTAAGCACATTTTTTACTGTTAGCTTCTAATTCGCTACACTGTATTCTGAAAGAACAACTTTAATAATCTTTCCAACTGTCAGCAATTCTTTTATTCATTCATTTGTAGAAGATAAGTGCTGTTATGTTCTTAACTGTTCATTTTTTCTACACATAATTATCTTATTGTGAAAGATTGTGTTTTGCAAGAAACAGTAAAGTAACTCTATCTCACTGCTTACCACAAATTCTAGCAATCAGACAGTGAAATGAGACCCACCTAACATGATTAAAGGGTTAGGAAATATGGCCTAAGTGGAAAGGTTAACACAATTATACTGGATAATTCTCATCTTTTTTTAAAAGTCTGGGTTGATTTCATACTGCCAGTAATATTCTCTACCTTCATTTTTCACAATTCAAGAAAAATGGAATCTTCACTATTGTATGGGAAATCTAGTTTAGGAACAAAAACTATTTTTTGACAGCATTTATATAGAGTCCACATAATTTAGCTGAAAAGAACTGGGTATTGGAAGACCTGTATTAATGACCCAACTCTGTCCCTTGTTCAGCAACTTGATCTTGGCCACATTTTCAGATGAGCTTTCCCTTGCTTATCTGTAACTGGAATAGATTGCATGTGTTTCCTGCCTCAACAGTTGTGAAAATCCAAATGAGAAAACATATGAAAAGCACTTTGTAAACTGTAAGAGCTAAACAAATAAAGCTGTTATTGAGTGTGGGAATTGGTGGCAGAAATTCTTTAAAAAAAAAAAAAAATCTTCAGAAGTAGGTCAGAGTCTCATCACCCTGGGTGGTTATATCCAGTCTTCTGCAAAAACAGCAAGAAAGATTAGGTCCATGCCATGTAAATATTTTGTCACAAAGGGATATTATTCTACTTGCATAGGTAGGTGGGAAAATAGAGAATCCTTATACATTTACTTGACAACAAGATATCCTATTACTAGTGCTTTGATTATCTTGTATAAAAGCCTTATAGGGACAGTTGTCCTTTTCCCAAATCTTTCTTTTTCAACTCCTCTCTCTTGCAAGAGTATACTTCTTTCGTTGGGCCATACTACACCTTAGTGTGCTGCAATCATCCTTGTCTCCTCTGACACCTGCTCTCATTCATTCAGTGAAACCCTTATTCATGATTGTGAGCCAGCTGCGCCCCCCAGCTACTCTCCACCTCTGTCCTGCTGTGGGCACATACCTTGCAGTGATTCCTCCTTCTCTCTCTATTGCCTGCCTCCACAACAAAGTGAGGGTGTCCTGGGACTACCCACATTCTAAAAATTGATTTTCAGTCTAAGAGTATATGAATGTCCTACCATGGCTACCTGGTCACTTGAACCATGAACTTTACAGGTCACATACTTTTTATTCTTTCAGAAATTCTTTATGTTTTATTGAGAAATTTCTTGTTATCTGGTTAAGTACTGCCAGGAAGATCATTCTGCCAGGATATCAACTATCACCTTATCTTAGGCATTTCTTGCTTTCTTTCCCTCAAATCCATGCCACCACTCTCATTATCAACTAAACCTGAAAATATTCTGTTTTTCCTTCCAGCACCGAAAACACTGTATTTTGAAATATTTTTTCCATTAAACTGTATTTTATGAAGTAATATTTTTTCTGTTTTTATTAATCAGATGTATCTATTTAAATTCACCATCAGTGTGGGACAATTGTAACCACAGAGTTGATATAAAAAAAAAAGTGCAGCAAAGAGTTTTGTGTTTTTTATTAGCCTGAGCTGCTTTATAGAGGGCAAATATATGAATCCCATTTCACTGTTTAGAAGTGTTTAAAACAGCTCTGTTATAAACTGAATGCTTGGGTCTCCCCCCAAATTCATATGCTTAAGCTCCAACTCTCAGTGTGATGGTATTTGGCTGGGGTTTTTGGGGAGGTAATTGGGTTTTGATTAGGTTTGGGAATTAGAGGTATGATTAGAAGAACAGGAAAATAGAGTGTCCTTATAAGAAGGAAAAAAGATTCTCTCTCTCTCTCTCTTTCTCTGGATATGCACCAAGGAAAGGTTTTGTGAGCATACAGTGAGAAGGTAGTCATCTGTAAGCCAGGAAAGAGCTCTTAGCAGAACCTGACCATGCTGGTATGCTGATCTCCAACTTCCAGCCTCCAGAACTGTGAGAAAGTAAATGTCTGCTCCTTAAGCCACCCAATCTATTTTGTATTTTTTATTTTGTCATAACAGCCCAAGCCGACTGAGATAAGCTCATGCAACCGCACTGTTACCCATAAGATTGAGGAATACCAGGTCAGAAACTGCTTCACTGAAACAAGACTTCTGCAGCAACTTTGTGTTTTTAATTCTTTAATACTGACCATGCTGTGTGCATTAAAATATGTGGCTTTCAGTCACCCAAAATTGGCTTGGACCATTCTATTTAATTAAACTGTCGGTCAACATATGTAAGTTATTCTGTGGTCTCAGGGCAAAAAGAGATACTCTAAATATTTTATTGTTCTTGGAGAGAAATGTTGTTTATGATAAAGTATCAATAAATGCTCCTTTTTATGAAAATACTTTTTTGAATAAAATCATAGTTGAACCTTATTGAGAACCTATGTACAATGGGTGTTTGCATGCCCTTCTCCTAACCGTTCCCAAAACTTTGAAAGATAAACATTCTTATATGATGAATGAAGAAAGTGAATATCAGAGAGGAAGATATTTCTCCAGAGCCACTAGGCTAGCTGGTGGTGGAGCTAAGATTTGCTCTGTGGGTTCTCTTGATTCTAAAGTCCCCAAACTTTCAAGTAGATTTCACAGTCATTATAGATCGCAATCTGAACCCCATTCAGATCAACATTAAATTTAGTCTCTGGGAGTCAAGCAGATTCTTAAGGAAACTATTCGTATTTCATGCCCTAAACTCAGACAGATTTTCTAGTGAAACTAAGAACCTGGGTCACAGAGGTGATGACCTTTAAGTCAGCCCATCCATTCTGGGCACACCTAAGGTGAGTGACCAATCATCCAGGAGAATATAAGAGTAGGAAGGGTCCTTCTAATTATCCATGAAGGACTGGGACAATTTTGTTTGGAGAGGAGAAAAATGACCCCATACAATTAACCATGAGTAAACCTTGATCTTTCCATCTGACTCTTAAATAACATTTCCATTAAGCTTTGGCAATGATGATTTCACAAACCACACCCTTAAGCCACACACGTAGACACACAATATGGGGACTCTTGGCCCTGCTACTTCCTACCTGTGTGATCTCTGTCTCAGTTTTCTTGTTTATAAGTTGGGACTTAATAATAGTACCTGATATTTACAGTTATTATGAAGATTATATTCCATAATACAAATAAACCTCTTAGAAAGTTTCCTGGCACAGTAATTAAATATTATAATGGTAATTATCATTTTTAGAATGTGTGCTGTGATGTTTTATAATACCTCAGTAGAAAAATATTTTTCTGACTTTTACTTGAATTGGTCTAGATTGTACTATTACAATGTTCATTTACTGCTCCATTCTCTCTGTAATCACCACTTCCCCAAAGAATGATCCTTCCTCCCTTGAGGTCTCTGACAGAAAGAATTGGAACGAGATTTGAAATCACTGCCAACAAACCCCCACAGACATAGGTTAAAAACTTATTGACCCCATCAAGTTAACAAAATAGATACTACTCAAGTTGAAGAGAAACCCAAAGGTCAAATTAACATAAAGAAGTGTTTGCTAAGGTAAGAAATAAATATCAGCCAAAATAAAAATAACTTTGAAAAATGCAAAATAGAAATTCTGAAGGGAATGAAGTGCTAACATATAAACTAGAAAGATGCTTCAAAAAATCCAGAGAGGATGGGAATACAAGATGAGCTTGGCCATAAAGCAAAAACGGGTCTTGATCTTTGGAACTGCATTGAAGGAGCTGTGAAAACTCTGTCTTATAAGCTTCTCAAAGGTATTGCATTCGGTTGGTCTTTAATATGTATCTCGTTGTTATATACATTTTTCTGAACTACTTGGCTGAGGTATAATAGTAAGAATAGATTTTATAGCCATGACTCTGCCTTTACTTTGTTTCCCATTATTGTGCCTATGTGTGCCAGTCAGTGAATGATTGACAGTTATAGTCATCATATCACTTCATCCTAAAGAATCTGATCCAGTTGAGAAATAGCTGGGGAATCCGGCACACTTAAAAACATCAGCTTTATTACTTGTAAACTGAATGAAGAGAACTTGATTTTGGTCTTCAGGCTGCTGACTCCTCTTTTCAACTAGATACACTCTCCCAGTCCACAGGCACAACTGTCCATGTCCCGTCTCCTCACGGGGCTTCCGTTGAAGGATCTGACCCTACTGTTCTAATCCTGGATTACAGGAAAGCACAGCAGGTGGATCATGGATCCTTAAAGCCAGACCGACTGGGGCATGCATATCCTGGCTCTGGAGTTTACCCCTTTTCTATTCTTAAGTAAGTTCTCTAAGTTCCCTCAACCTCAGGTTACTCTTTTCTTATGTGGAGATAATAGAATCACAAACCTCAAAATCCACTGTGGAAGGTTATAAATTTATTTATTATGTAACTGTGCACGGATTTCTGATGTTAAGCTGTTGTGTCGTGGGACGGCTGAACACTCAGCCTCACACTCAGCCTCACACTCAGCCTCCATCACATTGAGGGTTTTGGCCCATTCATCGTGAGCGGCTCCCAGGTCATCAGTACCCATGTTAACAGTGGAGGTTGCCGTGGGCTCATTCCGCATAGCCCCATCCCAGACCAGAGTTTCCGCCAATTCCCTGCCACTGTGGGGGCGAGGAGACCTTTCTGGGACTCCTGCTGTTTCTCTCTGCCCCTCTGCTTCACGTAGCCACTCCTTTGTGCAGGCTGACAGCCAGAGAACTCCTGATGAGAGGACTTCAGAAAGCAGGTCCCTCTTCCCCTTTTCCCTCAACCAAGGTGCCCTTTTTTTTTTTTTTCTCATTTGTGGTGGAGGAACAGCCCTTTCTGCTACTTGTGGTTCCAAGTTACCTTTCTTTAATCCATAAATTCTCTTTTGCAATTCTTCTCCTATTTCTCCTAAGAATTTAGACTTTGTGACATGCCCTCTCCTGAAACACTGTGGTATCTTCATGAATGGAAGGTGAATGGATGGGGGAAAATGCCTGTGTAGGGGGAGCAGAGCACAACTCACCCACTCACACACACTCACACATGCACACACACCAATATCTGAATACACTAGCCAGCCACTGCACCTCTGTGCTGTCCGTTGGAGATAAAGTAGGAAAACGTGCCCTGCCTATAGGACGTTAACGGCATAAGGTGTATTTTATTGGAAATAATGCATGTAAGTGATGGATCATTTATACTGAATGTGATGAAAACCACTAGAGTGAAAAGAGAAGACTTCAGATCTGAAAGTGTGTTTATGTATGTGTGCATTATAAGGAACAAATACTGAATTATTTGTCAGAGCAGCTTTGATTTCAGTCTTCAAAAAACTCTCTCTGAAGCCTTGACACTTTTGTCAAATAGATTCACACATCAGACCAACGTGTAAGGGGGAACCTGCACCAACATGGAGTCCAAAATAAGAAAGTCCTTCTAAATGACCCTGAGCTGCCAGTCAAACCTCCTTCAGATGACTGGCTGCTCTACAAGAACTTCAGACAGCTCCTGACAACTCCAAGAATAGAGGGGATATTCACACAGAAAAGGGACAAGGTTTCTGAAAGGGATATATATATATATATATATATATATATATATATATATATTTTTTTTTTTCCTAATGTGACTCAACATCTCAACATTCTATTTAGAAAGCCATGGCAAGAGTGAAAACTCATCAATTATTTGTATTCATTGTTCTTCTCCGTGCTTTTCCCTTCACTAAGATTATATATATATATATATATATATATATATATATATATATATATATATATATATGGTCATATATATGTACAAGGGTATATAAGTGACCCTTATATACCAATTAGAGGCAAAAGGAAATCAAAACCCAGCATCTACAGAAAGAATCACCAAGGAATATTCGGCCAATACGAGTTCAAAGAAGAAAACAAATAGTAGTTGACAATCTAGAAACATGTCCTTTTTCTCCGAAGATATAGTTGAAAAGGGAAACAAACGATGACTACCTACTTAACAGATTTCATGGAAGTAGAGGCATATCGAGGTTATACAAAAAGTGTTACATTATGGCAAATCAGTTACTTACAAAAATCAAAGTGAAGTTTCATCTTTATAAACTCCAGCCATACAATTTAAACTCTATTGTGTTGCTGGATTCTATAGTGGTTTTATTATTATTATTATTATTATTATTATTTAATGGTTTGGGGCTGTGACTTGGGGTTTAGTCATCTTATTACATAGAACTTCTCTTATTAGGTACTTTGTGAATAAATATTCTTTCACATATTTTCTGTGTCATATTTCAGAAATTATGAAGGCAGATAGCAAATGTTGCTCACCTCTTTCTCAAATGTTTAATCAGAATCAATGCCTAGTTTGGGCTGCTAGTAGCTTTCAGATTTTGTACTCATTCAAGAATCTCCGACGGGAGAGTCAGAGATTTTAGGGGAGGGTCACTTTAGAGGCATGCATCTCTTATATAATCCAGGCCTTGCTTGCACCAGATGTGGAAAGAGCAAAATTGCAAAAATTCAAAAAACATTATAATCATAATGCTCAAGGGCATTTTATCCCCATTCAGAGGACAGAGGCTCACTCCCTCCTCACTATAAAAACACCTGCAGATGATTTCCCGGTGTAGATTTACCAGAGCTCCGTTTCTAACCTGTAGGGTAGAGAACAAGGTACTTTGTTACAAACCTTAAGTGCAGTGTCAACATGCTAAGACCATGTCCCTGAGCTCTTGTTCCCTACAGCATAGAAGAAAATGACCCTTTAATGTGTACTCAGTCGAAAAAATATTTGTATTAAGATATTTCTCTGAGACTTCTGTGCTGGGAATTAAAGCTTTATCTATACACATAAAATAAACAAACTGCCCCATGGCTGATCCGCTCATTTCAGCTGTCTTAATGATCAATGTGGATTGTTGCACAATCGATTCAACTGCAGCAATCAGTATTATTCACAAACTCCAGGAAATCTGGTGCAAATAAAATGGCTGGGATGTTGGAAAGTGTTCTCACTTATCAGATATTTGACTTAAGGAACTTTGACATACTAAAAATCATCAAATTTTCCTTACTGCCTTTGTACAATTTGTAATTTAATTTTTTTTGAGTCAAAATTTTGGGTCTTTACATAATTGTAAATTCAAGATAATCTCTTTGAAATGTAATCACTAATAATTTTTCTGAAATATTCTCAATAATTTATTATAATTTCTATCATGTGAAATACATATTTGATTTAAGGAAATCTGACATACTAAAAATCATCAACTTCTACCATTTCTTTTTTTACAACTTGCAATTTAATCTTTTTTGAGTCAAAAGAGTCAAAGTTTTGACTCGAATTTTGAGTCAAGTATTGGGTGTGTATGTAATTTGAAATTCAAGATAATCTCTTCAAAATCTAATCACTGATAATTTCTTTAAAATATTATCAGTAATTTATTATGACCCTTACCATGTGAAATACAAATATAAAACTCAGAGGAAGAATTCCATCCTAATTTCCAAGGGAGTACAACCTAAATGTCTAAAAACACATTGTGTGGTTCACGGAAACTTAGATCAAAGCCCAGTATCTTGGGGGGAAAATAAATCTCTTTGGAAAATTTTCTGTAGTGTGTATCACGTGCAAACATGTCAAATCTGGCAGCTTTCTCTAGGTACTTTTCCAATAATCAGAGTCCGACAGCAACCTAAAAGGATTGAAAAATTCTTATATCTAGGTTTTTCAAAGACTGTCTTGTAAGAAACTTTGATTTTGTTCTATACTGTGAATATCAAAGAAATTAACTCTGATAGAAGCCACTTTGTTTGGTAAAAGGTAGTATACTTAAGCAAACAAAAGGCCTCCAAGAAAGGCACGTATGCAGGGATCATTCCTGGCCACACAGTGAAGTTTTAACAGTATCAAATCTCTCAAAGTCAAATGAATTTCAGGTGGATTTCTGTGATACTGAATGCAAAAGAGAAAAGAAATATCTGTAGGTCTTCATGAAAAATTGGTTACTAATTAAGGTAAATGTAATTGGGGCTCCTCTGTTGGACACACAAAGGCTATCCTCCAGGAAAGTCAGATTTCTCTATTAAAATACAGGGAGGCACAGTATAGTAAGATCACAGAATATCTGTATTGCCAATTCATTTCTACTAAAAATGAGCTGTATTCCTTGTGGAATACAAGGAACGTATTCCTTTAAGGCAGCAGTTGTCAAACCTTCTGGTCTCAAGATCCATTATACTTTTGAATATTATTGAGGAACTCTAAGGAGAGAGAGAGAGAGAGAGGGAGATTAAGCACAAGCAGGGGGAGGGGCAGAAGGAGAGAGCAGACTCCCCGCTGAGCAGGGAGCCAGATGTGGGGCTCGATCCCAGGACCCTGGGATCATGACCTGAGCCGAAGGCAGACGCTTAACCGGCTGAGCCACCTAGGCGCCCCGAAACTAAGGTTTTAAAACAGAAGAATACATAAGCACACATTCCATTACCTGTCAGAGTGATGACATAATCACTTAAGTAAAATTTGGAAACTTCACTGTACAAGTGTGGGAGAAGGGAAACGGCAAACAAGTATCTTACTAAGATAGTTTGACCTCAAGGGAGGGGTGGGTGGCTCATTCGGTTAAGAGTCTGACTTTGGTTCAGGTCATGCTCCTGGAGTCCCAGGATCAAGGCCGGCCTAGGCCTCCCTGCTCAGTGGGGAGTCTGCTTCTCCTTCTGCCCCTTCCCCCCACTCATGCTCTCTTTCTCTCTCGCTCTCTCTCTCATAAATAAATAATCTTAAAAAAAAAGTTTGACCTCAAGAACTCCCTGAAAAGATCTTGGGGACCCCCAGGTTTTCACAGACCATACTCATTATGAGAAATACTGTTCTAAGTTCTCTTTTTCTCACTTGTCAAAGAAAAATCATCATTATCATGAAGATTTGCCGGGAGGATCAAAATAAAATGATATCACATAAGGTGAAAGAGTTTTATTAATTTTGTGTTACATAAATACAAACTTCTACAAGCTTTAGATTTATCAACTAAAAAATGGATATAGCAATATTTGCCTTTCAGGGTTGTTGTGAAAATTAGTATTGATGTCTGTCTAACTCAAAGTAGGAATTAAAAAATTGTGAGACTTGCCTAGTTTATTCAGCTTATTTCTAATTTTTAATTAATTATGAAGCAAAGTTTTGAAAAATACATAATCACAGGGAAAGATTTTTTCTTCCTATACCATAATGATCATATATGCATAGGAAATGTATAAGTAACCGTCACCAGATTATTGTTGTTGCTAGCCAAAATGTTCTGAATGTTCTGTACTAAATACTGAAAGAAATATGAAGAAGAGTTTTCAGGTTCAATCCTGAAAAGAAATGAAGTTTATTGGACATAATTAAACATGAATATAATGTTCAATCAAAGTGTAGTAGGCAGTAATACCTGACTGAGGCAATCAACAAAGGCTTCATGGAGATTATACCATTTGTGATGGACTGAAGGAAGAAGATATTTGGGCACGTAACACAGGCACGAGTTGAGCGATGGACGTTTCAGTAGGAGGGAACCACCAGAACTGGAATGCTATGAATAGGTCAGGGTTGCAAGCATTCCCTGCTCCCCACAAATTCTAGATGAGCTGATAGCAATAGGATTGGATTGGAAGTTTGTGTTAGGAGCAGTTAAGGTTCCTCAACCCCATGTAGTTTAGGAGATTGCTTCTCTTCACCCCAGAGGATGTAGGTTTTCTTTCTGGAGATGCTTTGTCAGAGAAGCTCTGTGTGGGTACAAGGTACAAGGTGCTTCTCTGAAAATAGAGGGATTCAATTCATGACTGCATTCTGAAGACCGACAGCCCCACCCCTGTGCCTATAGCCTGACACTGGCATCCTAGACAATATCACTGAGGCAAAAGAATGGCTCAAAAGAAATGAATTATGGATACTGAATTTGAATATCTACCAAAAAAATGACTGATTCTCTAATCTCCCATCAATCAAAAAGCCCACCCAGCTACAGAGAGTATTTGAAAAGTTTTTAGCATCTCACTCTTAAATTTGATTAGTGATCTGAAAAACAATGATTACTAGACATTTGAGAATAGCCTCTACTAGATAAGATGAAAAGCACACCTCCTTATACTTTGATAGCTAGACAGGTGATGGAGGGATGGATGGATGGATGGATGGATAGATAGATAAACAGATGGTCATAGAATTCTGGAGTCAGACTGCTTCAGCTGAAACACTGGTTCTGCTCTTTGCTGAGTGATCCTCAGCAAATCACTCAGATCTTTAAGTCCTAATTTTCCTCATCTGTGAAATGGGGATAATAACAGTTTCCATCTAATAAAGGTGATGATTACATGAGATTAAATATTTTGGGAGGACTAAGCACCTAATATATATTTTCATTAGAATTGACCGAAACGGAGTAGGATATGCTTGAGAAACAGAATTTTTCAGGTTGATTGAATTACTGGGAACATAAAGTAGGAAGAGAATATGGAGCCAGATGGTCAGATATTTTGACTGTTACACACAACCATAGTGTTAGGATACATGAGAGCTCTTTATAGACAAAAAAAAAAAAAACGTTTACTTTTGCCACCCAGCGAAGTTTCCAAGGGTCACTTCCTCACACCCTTTGCCCTGAACAAGAAACAACCCTTGACTCTTGAATGCACAGTGTATGAAAAGACCATAATGGCCTCATATGTCTCTCTAAGTACATTTGGTTGTTCACTTTATGCTGTGAACACTCAATAAATGCAAAATTAATATGTGATTAATTAACAACAGTGAAAAGCCTCTTCTCCCCCTTGCACAAATAGGGATTCATAGCTCTTTTAATCTACTCAGGGTCCCTTTCCAAGCCTCAGAAGGTTGGATATTGTGGCAATTAATTGTTTAAACACATTATGAAGGATTATGATGAGAGACAACCATAAAATGTAATAAACACTTGGTAACCAATTTATTTTAATAGCACTTTCTCTGCCAAGCCAGCAGATTTTTCTAGGACATCACTCCCTTCCATATTCAGCTAAGAGAGATCAGGGGAATTGCCTTTAAATGGACCCACTCATCATTCCCTACACAATCATGAAAAGCCCACTACTGGGCCATTTATATGGCCTGGCTAAAAGAAAAGTTCAGCTTCTTCAACTCTTTGGAGCATAAAGGAACTAGTTTCCTAGAACAATGTAATTAGGCATTTCATTAAAAATATCAGCAAGGGACAAAGAAAGCAGGAACTGACACCAAGGAAGATTAGATAACACAATCTAATAGGAGAGCTTTTATTCATGAATGATGGAAGGCTTTAGATATGCGTCTCCTTCCTTAGCAGAATGTCATCCTTAGAACAAAAATAGTAGCAGGAGCAAGTATGGCATTTGGTTAAATCAATCTCAAATTCTTCCTCAAAAAGATGTCATCATGAATTGATTTTCCACCAATAGCTTAAGTCTTTGCAGATACTTAGGCTCCTAGGTCTCAGGTTTTCCTGCCCCAGTACATTTATTTTTCCCCAGAGAACTTTTGAAGAGGAGGGAAGTTGATGTAGAATTAGAGCAGACGATGCTTAATGGATGATTAGTTACCACCACCGTAGGCCTAAAAATGCATTTTATTCAATTTCATTCAGAAAATTGTATGGAAAAGCAACTAATGAAAGATTTCTGCCTTGGGTGGGCTAAAGCAATATGTATTTGTATGGGTACGCCTGCCTGTGGAGAGTCTCCAAGTCTTCAAACACTGATTTTCTAGAATTGTGTACATTTCTCCCATGATCAAAAATTTCATAATACATGTGCACAGATAATTGGAAAAGTTGGTGAGCATCTGTCCTATACAAAATTCTCTATACCTGTACAGAGAGACTGGACAAATATTGTCTTGCTAAGAATCAGGTTAGAGCTGAACACCAGTAAGTTATTGTAAAGGAATAGTCTTGATTTCACTGTATGGGTTTTACTGAAAATGTTGTGCCCTACAAAAGTTACAAATTGCATGGAATAAGAAAGTCCGTGTCAAGAAAGTTCCTCTTTCCCCAGCCCCAATAATCTTTGCCTGCTCAAAACACTACAAAAACAATAGCATGTTAATAGAAAAGTGAAATAACAACAAAATGGACCCAAGTAGGTTAAGTATAAGCTGGTGAGATGAAAAATTTGTAGCAACTAAGTTTCTTCCATAGCTGGGCCTCAGTTTATTAACATCTTGTTCTATTTGCCTGCTCCTGGTTGTTGCTAATTTTTAACATTTAGAATAGTAATCCATCTAAATATAATATGTTTATCTTTCTTTATAATGATTTTTGAAAATGTGAAAAACAGAAAGTGGTTCCCTGAAATTTGTGACTGTTGAAATCTGATGGAAACAGTGGACCAGACTTTGCAATCAGGCCTGGGGAGCAGTGAATTCTAAGTAAAACCTTCATCCTTGTTAATTAGCTGCCCAACACTGACAGGACTTCTATGCAGAATGAATGGCTTGTTTTAAAACAGAGCTGCACAGGAAAGAGCCATGACATCCATTGACAGATGAATGGGTAAAGAAGAGGTGGTATATATATACAATGGAATATTATGCTGCCAAAAAGAATGAGATCTTGCCATTTGCAACGATGTGGATGGAACTGGAGGGTATTATGCTGAGCGAAATAAGTCAATCAGAGAAAG
>NC_138370.1:15054387-15067967 GCF_054177405.1 Leptonychotes weddellii
AAAAAAAAAAAAAAAGAATTACAGGCAAATGTGAAGAGAGTATTTAGCAAGCTCCAGGAAGTTTGCCTTCACTGGTGGATGTTAAAGACACATGCCTTGGACGTTATAGGTGACATCAATATAATCACATTCAAAATTAATGATGAAAAGACAGTTCTTTTTTTATCTACCTCACCAATTTCCTCAATATCAGTCCCTTTTAGAGTCTTTCTGTTTGTTATTTCTCAAGTCTGGAAAATACTGACTCTCAGCATCATTGTGACTTAAGACAGAATGACCCTCATTTCCATGACCCTAGATCGATTATATTTGTTTATTCCTAAAATGTTCATTTTGCTTAAAAATAGACACAAGTTGTTAACATGTGTGGTTATAGTTTCCTTGCATTACCACTGAACAATTTGTTCTAGGTATGCTAATTCTCATGAGGTTCTGCTAGAGAAATTAAAAGACAGTGTGATGTTTAGAAATGTCAATCAAACCGAGTATATTCTATCATTGTGAGCATATCTCAGCACTTATTTCTCACAAGATGTAGGGGTCCTCTTTCTGTACAGTAACAAGAGAAGTTGCAAAGAACAGCCACATATGAGAATTAGCAGGAGTAAAATTAAATTAGATTGAAAGTTATCAACTGTAAATGGCAAATAGGCCACACTGTGCAGACATTATGCGGGAAAAAAAAATATGGTTTCAGCAGACTGGCAAACTTACAGAGGCAAGCCAGTGGCTAAGAATCAGAAGTCAGCCTCTTGGAATGCTACCCTTTGGGAAACTTCACCCAAAAGAAAGCCTGCATGGCCAAGCGGTTAGGAAAGAAACTAGCATCCAAAAAGACAATTGAGGACAGCACCAGCAGATGCACACCATAAGCCATCCTTTGAGATCTGCCATTTGTACCCATGTATTAAAGGCTCTGAAAAGTCCTGCAAATAAATTTGTTTAACTTTATTTAGCCCAATGATAAACATACTTATTTGGACAAGGAAATGCCCTAGTGTTTATTGAAACACAGTTTGGAAAAGGTTGTTGGGTTGGTAAATCAAAGTTTTGCCCAAAGTCCTACTTGGTTCTTTCTGGAATTAATTGATGTGCTGACATATGTCCATTGCCTGCCAGACCATGTGAAAATCCAGGTGGATCTATAAATATGATCACACGAGTAGTGTGAAATAATGTAAATTAAATTTGATCTCACTTTCTGATATTAAGTGTTCTTTATGTGTTACCTTGGGGGAAAGGGAATCAAATGAGTTGAAGAGTGTGAAAATCATTGTCAACTGTTATCTTTCAGAAATGTTTAAGCTTCTCTTAAAGTTGTGTCCCAAATGGCATACAAGAATCTAGCAAGGGATCGATCAGTGAATACCATCATGAGTTTTTAGTTTAATTTAGCAAACAAGAACATTTGCTGTGGAACAACCCTAAGTGGTTTTTATCTGAAGTTGCAAGCATGCCAGTTGGCATAACCACTTTTGCGATCATTCCCGCCAGTGTTTGCTAATTGTGCCCTGTGCTGAGCACTGCATTTTATCAAAAACATATTAAATCCTACTATTTGTAAGAGAAGTACTGAATAATTTTATGCATACCTAGCCGCCCATGTTTGACAAAGTATTGAAGGCGAACCTAGACATTATTTACTTTAGATTATAATAGATTCTATTGCCATTCTGCAAAACTGGTTAAACCTGGGGGAGGGAGGAATTCATGGTTTAATTTTGAACAACCACAAAGATGTCATCAAATGGCAGCCAGTTCTACCTGGCTCAGGCCTGATTTTTGCCAAGAAAATGTTTTAGTGATTCAAGCCCCGTGAAAGACAAACTTGGGAGCTGGAAAATTTTAATAAGTATTTTTAACAACGGCAAATCTTTAATTTCACTGGGTTTGATGAAAGCAGATGATAAGATGGATAATTTGCCTGCCGGGAGCTTTTGCTCTCAAAACAAGTGTGTGTTGCAGGAAGTTAGTACTAAAAAGTTTGTAAAAAGCCTGGCTCCAAAAATTGTATGCTTCATCAGACTGTTTCTAGTGGGAAGACATTACTTGCTGTTTTCAAACAATAAGAACAATGATTCAATAAAGAGCAAAAATATCCTGAGGCTAGAAAGCAGCCACAATAAAAAAATTAACAAAACAAAACAAAAAGTATCCCTGGTCAAATAAGCTAAAACATTTTTTTAAACTTATAATTTTGAAAAGTACCTTCAAGTTAATCACTGCTGATAACTAAGTTCTAGAGAAGTCGCAGTACGACATTGTGCCCATAGTTGATAATATTGTACTGGGCACTTAAAAATTTGTTGAGAGTAGGTCTTATGTTAAGTGTTCTTACCACAATAAAAATACATGTATACATAATTTGTAAGACTTAGCTTCTGCAAAATGTGACTAAGTTTTTAAGATAGAGATTTCCTGAGATTTTTAAATAAACTGATTACATAGTTAATTATCTTGTCTGGTGCTCGTGTATCACATAGGTGATATCAGTTTATTTGCTTAATGTCTCACAACTAAAAATCTTGGTTAATTCATTCATTTGAGCTTTATATTTTCAAAGCAATATTTGGAAAGGAAATAATTTCAAAAATGTCAATGCTATTTCTGGACAGTACACAAAGCATCTTGGAGCTGATATACATGGCAACAGATGTATAAATTGTTAGGATGCTTAATTTTAGTCAAGGGAGAAGAGAAATAAATATCATTGTATAGCTATTATACAAATGTTTATCCTTTTCAGATTATCTCCCTGTCCTACATACACACACACACATACACACACACACACACACACAATAGCAGAGTAAAACTCCAAATATATTTTGATCCAAACATGTGAAATGAAACAGCAAGATCCTAATGTTGTTTTGTTCGATAGGTCATGTTTGGCATCTAAAAAATGTTTGAATCCCCCCAAATTACTTTGGTATCATCGCTATAATACCAATGTGCCTGATTGGATTCCATAAGCATACCAGTAAGTATTTATTGACTATGACTATGTGTCTTTGTTGCGTTGAGACTTGCGAAGAAGAAGAAAGTGCTCTTAAGGGACATATTATCTGTTAGAAAGATTTCCTAATACTAATTTCTAAAGCATGTCAGAGCTGTCCACAGTCATGTAAATGCTGGTAAAAAAAGAAAAAAAGTCATGTCACACAAGATGCCACACCATATTCCAGGTTAGAAAAATTAATGATGAAATTAATGTAACAAATTTCCACTGTGTCTCCTATATGTAATCAGCTTCAAGGATCTGGGGTTTTGTTATTGGCACACAGAAAGAATAGAACATGATATTCTTTGTTTAATGACTTGAATATTCTGAACACATTTTAGTAAAAAAAAAAAAAATACTATACTAACATGGTTTTAAAAATAAACTCCATTCAGGCCTTGTGACTTTCTAGGTTTATCAAGAACAAATTTTAATATGTTTCTTTCAATAAGGTGCATGAACTCTTTTGGTTTTTAAATGTAGTTTGTGCAGAACTGCATATTAAGATAAGCCTATCTTTCCAAGATTAAAAGGTTTTTCCAGTAGAATTTTTGCTCAGTTTTAATGAGTTAAACTCAGAATTACAGCAACTTCATTTAATGCTCCTGATTTTAATGACTGCATGTATATATCTTTAGAATATATTCAAAACGGTCTAGGGAACTCTTCATTGTTGAACAGCAAAGCAGAAAAGGAGGACTATTTGTGTCATGTACCACTTCCTCCCTAACATAATTTTGAAATACAAACTTTACAAGGTTGTTTTTAGTTGTGTGGGAAACCGGTGTTTTCTGTGAGATAAAAACATGGAACTAATTGTTTATATTAGAGCCTTCAGGACTGGTGCTATTTTATATGCAAATTTACTAGAGCAATTTGTTTTACATGTGTAAAGTCAAATGGATCAAATTATCTGAGTGGATTGAACTAAGATGATAGACTGTTTCATTCTATTTGAAAAGAATTTGCGATTCAGCATTTTATACAAATCTAATTGAAATGTATTCATGCCTCTGTAGAGCCGTGATAAACTTAATAAATGAGGACAGTTATTATGCGCCAATGAAATATCAAAACCCAACAAATTATAAAATAGTTATCGGTGTGACTGCTTAAAATAACATAACTAGTTCTAAAGCTGGGTCAAAAATAATCATTCCAGCCATCAGAAGAACAATCTAGCAGAACGAACTACATTTTTTCCGCCTGCAGATTAAATATCCCTCTAGATTCTCTCCAGTAATAGGTTCTCCCCAGAGCTGGACTGTGTGCATCACAGATGAGAGTTCAGGATGGTCATTCCTACCTGGGCCATGGCCGGCATCAGCTGTTGGGCCCACACGCAGGACTAACCATTCCTCCACAGTCTGCAATAAGCAGGCCCGTGGTCCTTCATGAAGGGAGGGTTTTCCTATCATGGCAGCGAGATAGGTAAAATAGCCTTTTTTGATGATGAGGTCATGAGGCATTTAATACTGTGTGACCGGTTATTTTCAGCAGTTTTTCTTTTCCCTCTCTCCCTCTTTTTGGTCAGTGCTAAAGCGAGCTCTTTCTTGCTGAACAGGACTGAAGGGCAAGAGTGGTCAAGGCCGTGACATAGGACCATGACCTTTGACAGTTTCGTTGCCAGAAGACTCACCGGGTTGTAACAAGAAAAGAAGATTCTAACACTTTAGATGGCATCTTGTGTCATCATGTAACGGGGTATTTTTTTTTAAGAGCTTCTTAATGCTCTTTTGGCTTTTTACAATAATCCTCCTTCAAAAAAAATATGGAATCTAACTTAGTAGCTCCATATGAAACTTCGACTTGCAAACAAGATAACGAAAAGATGGTGCAAACTGCAGAGATTTTCATTCAACATGGTTGAATAGTTCGCAAAATGTTTGCCTTTGCAGTGAGCTTTGAAATATTTTCAAGTTTAACAGCTCTTAGTAACAGGTTTAAATGTGGTGGCAAGGGGACACCTGGATGGCTCAGATGGTTAAGCGTCTGCCTTCGGCTCCGGTCATGATCCCAGGGTCCTGGGATCGAGTCCCACATCGGGCTCCCTGCTCCTTGGGAGCCTGCTTCTCCCTCTGCCTCTCTCTCTCTGCCTCTCATGAATAAATAAAAATAAAATCTTTAAATGTGGTGGCAAATATTAAAGCCAATTTACAAGAATGTTCTATTCATCCTTTTAAGTCCAAAATTCTAACACCAGGTTGGTGACCACCCCACCTAGAACACGAACATAAAGCAACCCCGTGTTAACCGCTGAGTGCTACAGTTGAAGTCTAGATGCCCACCTTCATACATGGGTAGACTACTTGTTTTAAGTGCATGGTGTGCTAAAATCCTCATAATCATCAAACTTTGGGATATGTCCATCTCAAAATTTTGGAAGAACATTTGAGAAGAATCTACTAGCTAGAATCCTCTATTTTCATTCCTTTCCTTTCCCTTTCCCTTTCCCTTTCCCTTTCCCTTTTCCTTTCCTTTCCTTTCTTTTTTCATGTTATCCTGGGACAAGAAATTAAAACAGCAAAGCATATACATTTATGAGTCTCAAAAATAAATACTAAATGCAACTAAAAATGGTTCAGATTATCACTCTCATGGTGCTCCAGGCAACATCTTTTAATTACAAAGGTTTTTTGTGGGTTTTTTTTTTCACTACTTTGGTTTTTCTTTTCAGGCATATTAATAAACTCTGGTCAGGTGGGAGAAACCCATGAAATAAGTCCTTAATCTTATGTGCAGTAGATGGAAGGAATTTTTGTTCCTATATATATGTCTGCAAAAGACAAAAGTGACCTCCAAGGTACAATCTAGCTCTGTTTGGATGAACCTATGAGTTTTGATTAATGAAAATGGGTGGGAATCCCTGTCCCAAGAGAGGTATCTGAGTGACCTCAGTGGAAGTTAACAATTTATAGTTGTATCAATGCAAGGACAATTAACAGGGCTGTGAGGTACCACTTCCATCTAGGGAAGAGCAGTGAAAACAGTTAACAGAACCCAAACCTTTGTGATGTCAACAGTGTTTAAAACAAATTCATGCTTAATTAATTATGTGCATAAAACACTAACACTTTTGGATGACAGAAACTATTGAAAAATATAAAACTGAGCTTTACCTCTTTATAATTTCTTTTCATGGCAATGCCTCAATTAATGCACTATTCTGCACTTGCTCATTTGTCCTCAGATAAATGTATTTCTCTAGCATTTTCCCTTGTGTGTCCTCATTTTCTTCAATAGGGAACAGCACCTAGGATATTTTGATAAATTTTGTTTACAGACAAATACAAGCAAAGCAGCAAACTGAGGGAAGTGGTCATTGCTTTTAACAGTCTGTAAACAATAGGACTTGCTGTTAACAGTCATATCAATAAAAGCAAATTTATCTTATAATCCAAACATGTCAGGATTTGACCAAAACTCCAAATAGGACAGCCAATGTGGGAATGCAAAGGTCAGTGTTGGTTACAGATCAGAGTAGAGAAGTTTAAGAAACACTTTAAACAGATTTGCAAAAACAGGAGAACCACTTAATGAAGCAAATGCTCTAGTAAATAAAAACCTTAACTGTATACATGTTTGAAATTGAGAATAAGTAGAAAAAGAGAAGTTGGAGATGATAGGGAGATACCTGATTATTAAGATAACATTAAGGTCTTCAATGGGGCAAGGAGTCGAAGACCCAGTAACAGGCAGGCTCCCACTTCTCTAGGATATTGGTTTCATTCCTGCCTTGCCAGGCCATCCCCATCAGATGGAGGAAGTCAGGGTGGTTAGTTAAAAAGGTGACGGTCTCTAAACTAGAATTTGTCTCTGAGCTCTCATACAATAGCCCACTGGAAACCCTAAAGATCCCTATGACATAGAGATAGATATAAATCCTTTTATTAGAAAATATTTGTCAATGTGAGAACAAAACAAATAATTATGTTTTTTTACTTGCCAGATAATATAAAATTCAACATGTGTTTTTGTTTTTGCTTTTTTTGTAGAGTGGGGAAGTTATGCTGTGCAACCATGTGAAATATTAACTATTCCTTTAGCTAGTCATCTCTTGGCTTGGGCATGACTTTTATTTTAAATGCTAATTTTCAGAATTCTTTTAGAGGGTGTTGTGTTTGTTATTTCATCACATGGTCCTGTGAGATTTGTACAGTGTCTGCAAAATTGTGAAGTGTGCATAAGTTTTTTAAGGATCACATATAATTAAGATTAAATATTCACATTATTATGAGCCTGTTCTTGCAGACATAGAGCAAAGCAAATTCCCAATGGATAATACTTCGGGAAATATTTGCATCCTTAACTTTTGTAGTCATTCTGTCTCACTGAGTTAAAGCTAAAATTGCTTTAGTGACCAACTTTGAATGCAAAAGGGTATATAAATAAATCCAAAATATGACCTAAAAGATAACGAACTGTGCAAAAGAAATAGGTATACAATATAAATTATTGATTGCATTTTCATATCTTAACTAGCTGTTTTGCCAATAGCAAGTATAATATATGCATGTCTATATGCAAGTATATTGTCACTGTTTAAATGCAAGTGTTAAGGCAATTTAAATACTTTATGAACTGAAAATAATAAGATCTTTATCCCAGAAAAACAAGAAAACAAAAACAGGGAACTATTCTCTCTTTTCTAATGGTATAATTCTGTATTATCTTGGTGACTTTGTAGTCTTCATGTTTTCCTCGTGTTTTGTAATCACTGGAGACAACAGTAAACATGAACTCAATCTGTGATTTACGTATTGCTGGAAGAGGCCACTGGGAATTGGTGATCAATCGCTTGGCTCCGAAAACACTTGAAAAAGAGACACTCACTGGTCTAACAGAACAAATGAAAATGTAAATCTAAAGAAAGGGTTCCTTACATAGAGATCAATTCAACAAATACATTCTTTCTGGACATCTTCTATGACAATGCACAGTACTAGGTCCTTTTGAAGATGCAGCTCAAATGGAATCCTGGCTCTCAAGGAGCTTAGAGTATATATGCACTTGGGAAAGGAGATGCCTATGTTTCTAGTAAAGTTGTTTTGCCTCAGACAATTTTATATAAGAGTGCTTAAGACTTTATGTAAACCTCATAAATGCAATGCCTTTTTTTAAAAAAATGGTGAAAACTAAAGATATTTATAGGGAGGAAACTGCATTTATATTTAAAGATAATTGAAATTAGCTGGAAGTGAAGTCGCATAAAATGCCATTAACACGAAATTATACTATTAGAGCCTCAAATAAAGAGATATGCCACATTGTTAAGTGCAATTCAGGAGGGAAATGGCACTTTTACTTTTAACAAGCCCTTTTTTTTCTCAGTCAAAAATATTTTTAGTAATTTTTGAATATTTCTTTTAAATATAAATTAACAAAATATGTATCAATCTAAATATTTTCTGAGGTACTTAAATTTTTTAAATTCTGATGGTTTAATTTGAGAAACGCATACATTCAATACAAATTACATACATCCCATCCTCATTATATTTCAAATTTCTTAAAGGAACAACCATACTGTATTCATCTTTATGTCCTCAACGTCTAGGAAAGAGATATGCACACAATAGGAAAGCAACAAAAGTTGCTAACCATTAGAGCTGTTTCTAATATAATCTATTTGGTTATCTGCAGAAATAATTTTCACATTCTCAGTGTTCCTTCTACTATACACCATCCCTACCAGCAATCCTTCTCAGATATTGCTATTAATATACAGAAGGATGAAGGAGCAGCAGGGTAAACTTTGGAAACATGAACAAAAAAATGGCCGGGGCAGGTCTTATAAAGGATCGACAATGTTGGCAAGCTTCTGGCAGCCACTGTGATGTCATGTGGTTGGGAAGTATTCATCACCATTTCTAACTACTTTCATGATAATGCTACTCAATGAACTGCTCAAATTTAAATCATCATATATAAACAAAAGTTATAAGCACCTTGTCCAGCACAGCCAATGAATGGGCATAATATGATATTAATTTTTAATAAATATTTTTAATGAATGAGTAGATGAATAAACGAGAGGGGAAATAAAAAAATGAAATAAAATAAGGCATAAAATGAGTATGGAGTGGAGAAGGGAAAGAAGTCATGTAGTAGAGGACCAGAGGTGAGAGACAGGGCCATCAAAATTCCATATGAATACAACTGTATCAGTCATGCTGGACCAGGTGACTTTGTTCAGGGCACTGCCTAGAAAAGACTAGGCAGTACCTCTGTGCCTTTATATGCATGCTGCGCTTCTTCCAGAAGGAATTAGCCATCTTTTATTTACATAACCTTAGGTGTTTACCTCAAGCATTATCTTCTGGAAATTTCCCATGTTAACCCTGTTCTTTGTCTTGCTTTAACTCTATCACAGCATTTATCACACAGTGTCATCATCATTTACTTCTCTCTTCTTCCAGTCATTGAACGTTCTTATTCTTTTTTTGTATCCTTATTTGTTTTTCAATGCTATACTTATTGAGTATCCTCTATATCATTTCCACTAGGCACTGGGAATAGAAGAGTGAATAAAGAATTTATAGTCCAATACAGTAATGCACTGTAATGTAAATCTTTGTCTCCTACATTAATTTTTTCATCACATGAGAGTATTTTTGATAACTGTTTTTGCAAGTATTAGTAACCATTTTATAAGGACATTTTTAAAGTATAGGCGTGTGATAGAAATTAGGAGTGGTTAGTAATTCCTAAAATGTATTACTTACACATGGAATATTTGGAGAAAGTCTGATATTCTTTTCTTCTAATGAAAGAAATAAAGAATTGACTAGTTTTCTCATTATATATTAAATGTGAGGTACATTAAATGCAAAGGGTTGGATTGTAATTCTTTGCTATATCTCCTAACATTACATAGGAGCTCAAGTCAAGTTTGCTGAAAGAATTAACCAAATAAATGAAATTAATAATCTGAAGAAATTTAATGTAATATCTGTATACAACTACCTTATAAAATCCAAAGGCCATTTTTAATCACCACTTTAAGTGAAATTCTACTTTCTGAGAAAAATAGCTAACATGAGCTTCTAATTAAAAAAATAAATAAAGCAAACACTGTTCTTTTTTTCAAGAAATATACCTGATTTAGTGTTTTGCCTCTGTGATACAAAAAGACAAATTTTTATACTTGAAGGATATCTAGAAAAATATTTTAACAATCTCAATGAAAGGCTAAGAGCAAAAATACATCCTATTTCTCTGAATTGTGAAGTCCTCTCAATATACATGAGAAATCTTGCAGGCAGACTAAGCAATTCCTTAGAACATATATTTCCAGTTCACCAAATGTATTTTCCATATGTTTTATCTCACATGATGGCTTTTCTGCCTTCAAATTAAGCAATATGTAATAGTGGTTCATTAAACAGGTTTTAGAATCCAACACCTGAGTTTGAACCCCATTTCCTCACTGATCAGGTCATGTTCTTGGGCACTTCACTTGACTTCATAGAGTCCAGACTTTCCTGTCTGTTGTTTCTGAGAGTGCAACAGTGAACCAAGCATTGTGCTCAGTCTCTAATACAGTAAGGGCTAAATAAATGATACACATTATTACTATGTGTTTGCTCATCTGAGAGTATTTCTGCTGAGTGATGTCAATTTTTGAAAAATATTATAGGATAGTTCATTCTACATGGCTTCTAAAATCTCCCAGCTGATTGAATAATATTAAAAATTCATTTCTCATTAATAATTTCAGTCTCAAAATGTAAGTTTTTTTTTCTTTGCCCCTCACTTAAAGAAATATCATTCAAGCATAACATAGAAGGAATTCTTTGAGGAGGCATAAGCAGAACTTTACCCCCATGTCTGAAAAAATAATCTTCTTATTAAGACACTTGTACTTTTTTTGCCTGATTTCATTTATATTTAATAATCTTAAATAATACAAGAAAATTAACTACGAAAAGAATAGTGAAACTCTCAGCAGTGGGGTGGGTGGATGAGCAGGAATAGGCTTGCAGTGTATGGAAAGAGAAAAACTAATTCCTTAACTCGTGAAATAAAGCCAAATTGTAGATATTGAGGAGTTATATTTTGGAGTACTCTGCAGGAAGCCCTGCTTCCTGCCATGACAGCAACACTAGCAGCTAGGGTCTGTTCTCACGTGCCTTTTGTCTCTCTGCCCCAACACTGTCAGGCTGACTTCTCCTTGCAACACTCTTTTCCCCGAATAACCTGATTCTCGTTCAGTTACACTCTCATTCCTTCAGTCTTCGTCTTGACATGTATTTTCTGATTCATTTTTGGTTTCTATTTGATTCCCATCCTATGTAGGTCTATTTTCAGCCTCTTCTGTCCTTCTATATTTTTCCCCATTATGGTTACTTTTACATTTAGAAGTTCCATTTCTTTCAGAAAAATCCTCAGCCACTCCATCACTTCTGTTTGTTTCCAGTTAGGTATTCGGTGACACCTGGATTCAAGGATTGCTATTAGGTGCCCTAGCTGAAAGGCCAGGAGCCCAGGGAAGATGAGGGTGGATTTTCTTTCTTTCTTTTTCTTTTTTTTTTTTTAAGAGGAGCCAATGCAATGGCTAGTCTTTATTGGAAAGAAGAAACTTTACAGCACATTTTAAGTTAAGTTAGTGCAAGGGCTTAGTGGCCCAACTAGTGGGACCGATTGGTGGAGTACCATCTTGTAATGGGTTCCACAGTCAGGGCATCTCTGTGTGTCACTTCCATGTGGGCAGAATCAGATGGTAGACTGTGGTCCTCCTCACAGATGCAGCCCACTATTTGCTTGTTGGTGATGGAGGGGACTAAATTAGGGTCTTCCTTGGTGCCTGAAGCTTCCTTTGGGGCTAGAATATTGAAAGGGTCCAATTCATTCTATGCCACCATCATGATCTCCTCCGGCCCAGTGGTCTGCCGGTCACCAGCAGGAACTCCATCTCCAGATGCCATCAAGCATACTGCAGCAAGCCGACTAGGGCTGTGGGCCCTCCAGGCTTGATCAGCCAGCATTCTAGCTCAACAGAGAAACTCTGAATGGTTTTGTGTTTAAAAGAAGACAGAGTGAGTACAGTCTGCTGACAACTAGTTCCCCTAACACGGCAGGAAGGAATATAAGATCCAAGCCCATTGGCTCAGTATCAGGACAGTCGTGTAAAGTCCTACTTTGGACGAGTACCAAAGTCTCTATGAACAGGGCTTTTGTCTTCGTTCTAGGCCTCATGACTTACCTTGGTTCTCAGCACCCCATCTGCTGAGGCTGAAGCCCTACTAGACTCCCTCTTTTCTTCCAGACTGGATTTGTATGCAGGCCCCTTGCTTTTAGCCTCTTTCCTTGTTCCCTCCCGACCTGCATGAAGCCCACCTCCTACTTTGCTAATATCTCTATAACATCAAATGCCCACCTTCTGGAGCTTCTTTTTTTTTTAGACGTGGATGGAGCTTCTTTTTTTTAAGGCACTTACAAAGTGCATTCAGTTTTCTTTTTAAATTTTTTTATGTTGCATTCTTTTTTGTGTGTGTACAGTTCTATAAGCTACAGAACAAGTCCCTAGGAATTATTTCATGCTGCTCCTCATGCTCTTCCTTACCTGAACCCCTGGCAAAGCTGATCTGTTCTCTGACCCTATAGCTCTGCCTTTTCTAGATTTTCATATAAATGGAATCATATGGTGCGTAACCTTTTGAGTCTGGCTCCTTTCACGTAGCATAATGCATTTGAGGTTCATTCATGTTGTTGCATGTATCAGCAGTTTGTCCCCACTTATTGCTAAACGCATCTCATTGTATGACTGTACCAGAGATTGTTTATCTGTTCACCAGTTAAATGACATTTGGGTTTCCAGTTTTTGGTGATTACAAATAAAGCTGCTATAAACATTCATGTATACATGTCTGTGGTAACACACATTTTTATCTCACAGGGATAAAGACCCACGAGTGGGATTTCTGGGTCATATAGTGAGTGAATATTCAACTTCCTAGTAAACTGCTAAACTGTTTTCCAAAGTGATGGCATAATTTCACATTTCTACCAATAATATATAAGGGTTCCAGTTGTTCCACATTCTCACCAGTGTTTTGATATTGTCAGATTTTGTTTTGTTTTTAGTCAGTCTAATAGATGTGGCTGGAGTATCTTTACGGCTCTTCTTATCCTCTCTCAACTGTCCCTACTGTCCTGTGAGCTTATCCAGCAACTATGCAGCCATATCTCAGGTTCTGCACCTTCTTATCTATTTAAGTCATTAGGTTAACAAATATTTATTGAGGGCCAACTATGTGTCAGGTACTGTTCCTGATGTTACGATTCAGTGATGAACCTGACAGATGTAAATTCTCTGACCTTATAGATCAAAATTGTATTCACAGATACAAGCACAATGAAATGAATAGAAAGACAGACTCATAAATTAAAAACCGAAATCATTCTAGAATTTGCACCAGCCAACAGAGTAGCCATTAGCCACAGGTGGCTACTGGTACATGACACGTGACCAGTACTAACTGAACGAGCCATAAACAAAAAGTACTCACCAAATTCTAAAGAGTTAAAGTGGCAAAAAGAGTATAAAATATCTCACTTATAATTTTAATATTGA
>NC_138370.1:15068067-15077967 GCF_054177405.1 Leptonychotes weddellii
ACATTTTATTTATATCGGATAGCACCTTTCTGGAGGGTTAGATGTAATACTAAGAACACAGGTTATTATTACGGAGGGACTGAAGTAGGATTTAGTTAATACTTGAAATAAAATGGTCAGGAAAAACTCTCTGAGGATATGGGACTTGAAGTCCAACCTGGATGATGTGAAGGAAGCAGGCATGTGACAGTCTGGGGGAGTCTTAGAAGCAGAAGAACCAGTTTAAGCAAGTCCCAGAAAGAGCAATTATTCTGGGTGTTTGAAGAATGGAAAAGAAGCCAGTGTGTCTGGAAGGGCGTGAGAGAGGTCAGAGGGGTCTGCAGAACTCAGATCCTGAGTCTCAGAATATGGTGAGAAACATGAATTGACAGTGACCCAGCACTACACTCAAGAAACCACTGAAAAAAAAATCATAATTGAAGTCTGTATGTTTATTCTTTACTGCTTCCAAATATTAGTAGTGACTACTATTCACTGGGCTCCCACTATGTGCCAGGGACTGACTACATGAGGCACTTGGTGGTCTTGCTTCACCCAGAACTCAGGGGTTCTGTCCTGGGCTTCTTTTTCCATTGACAGAGATTTCCCTTAGTTAGTATTCCTCCCCTCCTTGTCCTCTGGGAGTCTACTTTCCTGGGCCCAATGTCATATAATAACCTCTTCTCTCGGTTAAGCATCTGCCTTTGACTCAGGTCATGATCCTGAAGTCCTGGGATGGAGTCCCACATCGGGCTCTCTGCTCACTGGCGAGTCTGCTTCTCCCTCTGCTCCTCCACCAACTCTCATGCTCTCTCTCTCTCACTCTCTCTCTCTCAAATAAATAAATAAAATCTTGAAAAAAAAATATCCCCTTCTCTATCAAACAGAACCAGGCTATGAAAACCAGAACCTATCGTCTTAATAGGTTTTTGCTTTCACGTTTACCCTACCTGATAAACAGGATGGATACAATTTTGATATTATCTATCTATTTATTTTGGAAATGTAGGAAGACCCAAGTTTCATGGGATAAGATACACGTATTTTTCACAGTCTCCCATCTTTGTAGTCAGGATGCTCCTTCCAATCAGCATCAGTCAAATGATGGTTGTGAAATGGTTGTCTGTGTCAGCACATGAGCAAACTTGGTCAAGGTGGTTCATTTGTCATGATTTCAACTGAGTTATGTGTATTAGTGTATTGTCACTATACACATGTTGAGTTTAGATATCATTTAAAATATCTTCAGAAAGATACTTTTATATCTTATATATAGAGTATCTTTGAAACAAAAAATCATTGTGTTCACAGAAAAGCATGAGAACAAGGCAATGGGGATAAGTTTGATATAAGTAAAATAAAACTTAAACATTGGAGGAATAACCAAAATTTCATATTTTCTTGCAAATCAACAACAAAGAGCTTTAAAGAAGATATGCACAGGTAAATGAAGCTTTTGCTACATTTTGGCACATACATACAAGTAAAACTAAGACTTCTAACAGGCAAAAAAAAAAAAAATGCAGTTGAAGGCAGAAGACATTGCTGAGTCCCAATGGCAATAACAGAACACTCTTGATGGTATAGTGAGCAATGTCACGTAGAAAAACATGGACACCAAGTGACAATGCTTTTTAGAAAAGTCATACTCAATGTAAAGAAGATAGGAATACCTTCTCATTTTATTTTACTTATAGCATTTGTTTTTAATCCCCAAGAATAATATATGATAAAAAAATCTTAGGTCTAAGTCTAAAGGAACTCTTTCATAAGTATGAAACTGTCAAAAGTCTATGTTATATGAAGATTTATTTCATAGATTAATTGGCAGCATTTTATCTTTTTTAGTAGTACAGAAAATAATGGTATATTTTTCAATCAATAATATATGTGAATATAATTAATGTCAAAATGTCAAGTGAGCCTGGAGCCATTTGGATATTTTCTAGTGATCAAGTATGGATATTTATGTCCCTTCTCCTGAACTCCCTTGGCCAGGTGGTTAATAAGGCAGCAGGAGAAAATGCAGAACAAAAGGAGGATTTCCCACTGGTACCCATTTGCCCCACACTTTCATGCCAAGGTGAAACATATAATTCAATGATTTCCAATGTGGTGATGTCTGTAGGCCCAGAAGCCATGGAAATGGGAGAGATTTGAGGTCACAATGACTTGGGGCTACTGAAGGTATTGGTGGATAAAAGCTAACAAACGCTAAACACTTTTAAATATCCAAGACAGTCCTGCATAATGAGGAACTGTCCTACCCAAAATACCAATAACATTCCTGTTGAGTTCTAATTTGTTGCAATCCTTTCACCTATCCATAAATATTCCAGATGCTTGTCATGGGATAACACAGCTGAGCTATTGATTTAGGCTTGGAAAGGACAGACCTAATGGTACTTTACGGAGCTAGGCTTCAGTGTCCCCCCAGCCCACCCATGCCGCTCAGATGGTAGAGGCCAGGCATGCTCTAAACATCCTAAGATTCTGTCAATTAGACTCTTCTGTGTCTCCAAATACTCCAAAGAGGTACAACTACCAAAAGCAGAAGAATATGGGCAGAGATGTAGTCACAATGAGTATTCTTTATACATGGTATTTCCAATTTCTACCACCACCTTGGAAGCTCTTTGAACATTAAGGTAAGCAGGGCCCATACCTACAAAGGTGGTCTGCTGAGTGAGAGGATGCTTCACAAAGTGCTATATGTGTTTTGTGAGAGTCATATGCTTTGATCTTTGATTTCATGAGCACATTAAAAATCATTTGGTCTCTCAAGAATGGACTCACATAAATGATGCTCACTGAGTCTCGTTCTATCTAAATGTCAAATTGTTCTGGTCAACAGAGAACTGCATTCTCTTCATGGAGGCAACCTAAGCATAAAGTTGCCTTATCAGATTGACTTGACATTCCTTCAAGATGAATGTCATTTCTAGGATAATCCCATTGTCAAGAATGTATTTCTATTTCACCACTTGAAAATCCCATCTAATCCTTCAAGACAAAATTCAAATGTCTCTCTTGAAGCTCATTACTTGATTTGCTCATCCTGAACACCTAGTGTATGCTTTTATCCACTTCTTTGTTATTTCACACACACTATGGTGCATTCTAGTCATTTAAGGATATCTCATGTTCTCTACTAAATTGTAAGCTCCTTGAGTATAACAGCTGTAACCATACATTCAAAGAACCTAGGGTAACAGATATTCAAAAACACTCCTCAAATACTATGGATCCTGGCTTTATAGTTGAAAAATACTTGGGAAGATGTAATAGTAAGTTTGAATCAAATTAAGTAGGCTATTAAATGGTGGCACTAAAAGTGCAGTTTGACCTGGACTCTCAGTCATAACTCTAGATCAGTAGATTCTGAACCAGGAGTGATCTTAGTACACAGGGGACATTTGGTAACATCTGGAGATATCTCTGTTTGTCAAAAATGGGAGTGGAGTCAATAGAAGGATGCTACTGACATCTGATGGTAGAGGCCAGGCATGCTCTAAACATCCTACAAGAGGACAGCCCCTCTCCCACCCCCAATGACAAAGAACTGTCCAGCCCAAAATGTCAGTAGTGCCAAGACTAAAAAATCTTGCTCTAAATCTATCAAATTGGTTGCTTTTCCCCTGTTTCCCATGCCCTGGCTAAGCTTTGGGACTTATGGAGTTCACTGATAGTATATCATTTTTAGATAATCTCAGAGTTTCTAAAAAGCCATCATCATTTTCACCATCATCATCATCAACATCATCATCATCTTCAATAGCAGCAACACTTTAACAAGATTAAATATTGAGGTAGTTTGAAGAATTTGTGGGAAACCAGAGCAGGGTCTTCACCATTCTGAAGTCTAGGGATGAGACCCGTGTGTCTGCTAATACCAAAACTATTAACTACTAGGTCAGGGAGAAATTTCCAGAGTAATTGCCATTATTTTTGTCATTCCAAATCTTTCTATCATAAGTACCTGTTATACCTTGCCTTCAAAGATGAGACTGGAGATAAACTATTTTAAGGAATAAAAATTTTTTCCTTATAGGCAAATATTTTGGGGGAATCAAATTCTCTGCCTTGCTTGTATCACAATTTATGTATCTTATAAATTATTAATAAATTTCCATTTAATCAAGTTTTATTTCTCTCTTTTATAGCCTAAAGCCATTTTTTGTTCATTTGGTCCTATACGGAGCTTTACCCTGAATTTTCTGTAGATTTAGATTTAGAAATAAGTCGGATTTTTATGACCTTCTTTTTCTGAGGGGAAACAATCAAGCTTCCTTATCACAGCCCCCACCATCCATCCCTTTTTAGTTACTTCCAGTTTATTCATTTGTCCTCTCTCATAATTCCTCGTTTTTCTTTTACCCTCTAAAGCCCATGGTCTACAACACACACACACACACACACACACACACACACACACACACACCCCATACACACCTCTCTCTTCAGGGCTGATACATCAAATAAAAAATGAAAGAAACGGAGAATAAAGTATTTTATGCAATGAAGAAAGTTGAATTGCATTCTAGAATAATGAATAAGGGAGTTGTGGATCCAGATTTTTTTTAATTGTCTTAGCTCAGTGATGGTGAGTGTAAGAAACTGAAACGTGTCAGGCCCAGATTATTTCACTAGTGAATTCTATCAAACATTTAAGAAATAAATAATACCAATTCTCTACAATCTGCTTCAGAAAATAGAAGCAGAGGGAACACTTCCTAACTCTTTCTACAAGGCCAGCATTATTCCAATACCAAAACCAGACAGACATTATAGGAAAGAAAAACTAGGGACCAATATTTCTCATGAATATACATGGAAAAAGCCTTAATAACATATTAGAAATTGAGTCCAACAATGATAAAAAGAATTATACACAATGATCATACCTGGGATCTATTCCAAGTATGCAAGACTGGTTCAAACATCTGAAAATCAATTAATGGAATCCATTATATCAACAACCTAAAGAAGTTACAGATATAGTAACATACATGATGATGATGATGGTGATGATGATGGTGATGATGGCAGCTTTTTCAGGAACCCTGAGACTATCTGAAAAAAACATTCCCCCCCAGTGACCTTCACAGATCACTAAATTTGGCCAATTCATGGGAATCAAGAAAAAAATTCATTGATTTAATAGAGGTAAGCTTGAGAGGCCAGTCAGCCTCCACTTTAAATACCACACTATAATATCCCACATAATTTGACTTAACCTTACTTTGCAAGGGTAAATAGCTAAATATAACAGGCAAGTCTATTCCATAACAGAATAAGCAGAATGACTGTATTTCATGAAATCATCTTGACAGTCAAAATTCAAGCCAATGTGTTTTGTTTAACATATTGCAGACATGACTCAGATTTTGGATTTAAGAGATACAATATGAACAATCATGAGGCTCTTTTATTAAAAATGTGAGAAAATTATCTATATGCAAAGCTATATTTAGGGTATGTGAGGTGGGGTTGAATTTTAAAAAGTCAACTTTTATAAAATAAAATAAAATTTGAAATTCACTGGGCTGAAATATACTAAATATCCTATGTCTTGATAGAGAACAAAAAGGTCCATATCAAGTTTTATATATATTGCTCTCATTTTGAGAAATAATTTCATTAGAAAAAACAAAGTATAATGTTCAAATATAAACCTAAGTCCCAAATACCAACATTGAACTTAAATGAAAGCTCTATCTACATCAGTGGGTAGGGAGAGTTTCTGCTTGAAGGTTCGTCTTTTTCATCTTGTGCTAAAGCAAACCTTTTTTCTTTTTCTTCTTTTTAGAGAGAGAGATAATGCATGTGTGCATACAGGGGAGGGGCGGGGGAGAAGGAGAGAATTTTAAGCAGAGCTTGGATGTGGGGCTCAATCTCACAACCCTGACATCATGACCTGAGCCAAAATCAAGAGTCAGATCCTTAGCCAACTGAGCCACCAGATGCCCCTACTTAAAGCAGGCCTTTTATATATTACTGTACATTCTCCATAGTCTTCTACTTTTCTACATTTACCTTCTTTTTTTAGTGCATAATGCATTTCGATCTACTAAAATACTGTCTTACATACTACTGCTTGAACTAAATTTGGCTTTTATACAAAGCCACATGGGAAAGGAATACTAATATGGTCGTTAACAGAGCAGAAAAACTACAACCATTTGTCACTTGCCAAGGTATGTTTACACATTGGCAGAAAAGAACTAGAAGGTAACTTTTTCTTATAACTTGCTTTCTGGGTTTATCATTACCAGCACAAGGAATTTTTCCCCAGATTCTTAATAAGTTAAACACAAATTGAAATATAAATTGAAATAACCCTGCTGTATATTATTATTTATACAAGCACTGGCCCCATTTACAATTAGAAGGGAAAAGTCAAGGCAGCAAATGACATTTTTTCAGTTCATTACAATAAATTATATACCTGTCAAGTCTCCAGGTTCCAAGACAGCATCACTGTGGAAGCAGAAGAGTTTTCAACTTTTTAAATTCTCCCATTTGAATCATAAAATATATATAAAAAAGTAATTTTTAAATTATATATATAAAATATATATATAAAGTAATTTATATATATATATAATATATATATATATAAAGTAATTTTCCCATCTGATGAATCCCTTTTATGATTTCTTGGTTAAAAATATAAAATTTAGAAACTGTGTATTGATTCGAGGCAAAAGTATATCCCCACTAAAAGTATTATACGGTTTTTCATTGAAGTGATTCTTAAAATAAAAACACCAGTCTCTTCAACAAATGGTGTTGGGAAAACTGGACAGCCACATGCAGAAGAATGAAACTGGACCATTTTCTTATACCATACACAAAAATAAACTCAAAATGGATGAAAGAAGAGACAGGAATGCATAAAAATCCTACAGGAGAGCACAGGCAGTAACCTCTTTGACCTTGGCTGCAGCAACTTCTTGCTAGACACATCTTCAAAGGCAAGGGAAACAAAACCAAAAATGAACTACTGGGACTTCATCAAGATAAGAAGCTTTTGCATAGCAAAGGAAATAGTCTACAAAACTAAAAGACAACCTACAGAATGGGAGAAGATTTGCAAATGTCTTAACAGATAAAGGGCTAGTATCCAAAATCTATAAAGAACTTAAAACTCAACACCCCAAAAACAAATGGTCCAGTCAAGAAATGAGCAGAGGACATGAACAGACATTTCTCCAAAGAAGACATCCAAATGGCCAACAGACACATGAAAAAGTGCTCAACATCCCTTGGCATCAGGGAAATACAAATCAAAACCACAAAACCACAATGAGATACCACCTCACACCAGTCACAATGGCTAAAATTAATAAGTCAGGAAAAAACAGATGTCAGCAAGGATGTGGAGAAAGGAGAACCCTCCTACACTATTGGTGGGAATGAAAACTGGTGCAGCCACTCTGGAAAACAGTATGGAGCTTCCTCAAAAAGTTGAAAATAGAGATACCCTATGACCCCAAAATTGCACTACTGGGTATTTACCCCAAAGACACAATGTAGTGATCTGAAGGGCCACCTTCACCCCAATGTTTATAGCAGCAGTGTCCACAATAGCCAAACTATGGAAAAAGCCCAGATGTCCACTGACAGATGAATGGATAAAGAAGATGTGGTATATATATATATATATATATATATATATATATATACACACACACACACACACACAATGGAATATTACACTGCCATCAAAAAAATGAAATCTTGCCATTTGCAAGACATAGATGGAACTAGAGGGTATTATGCTAAGCGAGATAAGTCAATCAGAGAAAGACAATTATCATATGATCTCACTGATACATGGAATTTAAGAAACAAGACAGAGGAAGGGGAAGAGAGGAAAAAATGAAACAAAATGAAACCAGAGAGGGAGACAAACCATAAGAGACTCTTAATCATAGGAAACAAACTGAGGGTTGCTGGGGTGGGGGGGTGGGGGGATGGAGTAACTAGGTGATGACCATTAAGGAGGATATATATTATAGTGAGCACTGGGTATTATACGAGACTGATGAACCACAGACTTGTACCCCTGAAACAAATAATACATTAAATGTTAATTAATTGAATTTTAAAAAAAAAAGATCCATTGAGTGTTAGAAACTGAGCATAGAAATACATATCAAACCTCTATCCAGGTCCCTGGGAGCTTATCATCCAGTTAAGATGAAAAGTTATATAGTAATAATAATAATAATAATAAACAGTAACAACAAAACAAATTATATGCATTATAATGTTTACATATAATACAACCTAGTACATAAATATATAGTGATTACTATACTCTAAGCGTAAGTCTAAGCACTTTACATATATTAACTCATTTAATACTAAAACAAGCCTACAGGATTGGTATAATTATTATGATTATTTTCATTTTACAGATAAAGAAATTGAGGACAAACAAGGAAAAGATGGTAGAGATGGAGTATGAACCCTGAGTCCATGCTCTCATTACATTCTACTGCCTCTTCTATTATAACATGACACATTGGCAGAGGTTACAAATGTTAAGCACCAAGTGAGTTGTACACATAGCAAATGCAAAAGAAGTGTGGTGTATGGGGAGAAGTCACTGTGGGTTGAAGTAGCCTGGAAGGATTTCAAGGATAAAATGAATGAGGCTAGATTTTAAGTGAATAAGAAAAAAACTACAATACGGAGGGGAAAATGTCTGAACAAAATGAGGAAAATAGGAATCAGTTTGTAAAATTTGGGGTATATTATCCATATAAATATCCTATAGGCTTCTCAAGTGCAACATGCCACCTTGAGATTTTATAAGAATCTTTTTCAACTATTAACTTGTTTTCTCTGTCTCTCTGGCCAGTATATAAGCTCCATGAGAACAAAAACTTGCCTGTCATTTTATGATTATATCTTTAGTGACTTTCATGGTGCCTGGCATAAAATAGGCATTCGTTTATTTGCTAAATGCCTGAATAATTAAATATATAAAGGAATGAAAGTCTAAGTTTGGTTCAGCTTCCCTCCCCCTCCAAACAAACAAACACAAACAAAAACAAACACTTTGACTGCCTTTATGTGTTCCCTATTTCATGAATGGCACCCACATGTTCAGGCAAAAAACCTAGAAATCATCTTCGACTAGTCCCTCCTTTTTGTTATTGCTCTATGTATATTTAATCATAAATTTTCTTTTCTTCCTTCTAACTATCTAATTCTTCCACTTCTGTTCTCACTGCCATTATTATATTTCTATCACATATTTTTCTTGAATGATGCTATAGCCTTTTTATGCATCTCCTTGCCCTTGACTTTTTTGCCACTCCATTCTCCACATTGAAGTGAGAGTAATGTTTCTATAGTACAAATCTGATTATATCATTCTCTTGTTCAAAAATCAGTCAATAGTAAGGGTGGATCAGTCGGTTGGGCCTGACTGGCTCAGTTGGATGAGCATCTGACTCTTGATTTTGGCTCAGGTCATGATCTCGGGGTTGTGAGATAAAGCCCTGTGTGGGGCTCCATGCTCAGTGTAGAGTCTGCTTGAGATTCTCTCCTTCTCCCTCTGCCACTCCCCCTGCTCACAATCTGTCTCTCTCTAAAATAAATAAATAAACTCTTTAAAAAAATCAGTCAATAGGCTTCCATGATCCTCTGATAGAATGCAAGTTCCTTAACATGGTTTAATATGCCCCTCATGGTCTAGCCACTGCATAACTGTTCTCTCAGCTTGAGAACATGCCCCATCACTAACACTATGCCTCTTTGAAGCCAACATTTTACTAGTAATGAATCTCTTTGAGTTTACAAAATGACTTTCTTCTCTTCTTCCCTTAAGTTTTTCCAAATTATCGACACAATCTGAATCTCTCCTTTCTCCCTGCCCCTTTTATTTTGCTCCATAATATTTAT
>NC_138370.1:15078467-15115920 GCF_054177405.1 Leptonychotes weddellii
GTTGAACCAACCTTGCAGCCCAGGGATAAATCCCACTTGGTCATGGTGAATAATCCTTTTAATGTACTGTTGGATCTTATTGGCTAGGATTTTGGTGAGAATTTTTGCATCCATGTTCATCAGGGATATTGGTCTGTAATTCTCGTTTTTGATGGGGTCTTTGTCTGGTTTTGGGATCAAGGTAATGCTGGCCTCATAAAATGAGTTTGGAAGTTTTCCTTCCGTTTCTATTTTTTGGAACAGTTTCAGAAGAATAGGTATTAATTCTTCTTGAAATGTGGTAGAATTCCCCTGGGAAGCCATCTGGCCCTGGGCTTTTGTTTTTTGGGAGATTTTTGATGACTGCTTCAATTTCCTTAGTGGTTATTAAAAAGAACATTTTAAAAGAAATCAGATAATAAAATACATATATATAAAGGGGACAAGGTAGCAATGATCCCTGACTTCTCATCAAAAACAATGTGAGATAATAGACAATGGAAAGATATCTTGAAAGTTCTGATAGGAAATAAATAAATAAATAAATAAATAAATAAATACTGTTAAAATAGAATTATATTAGTGACAATATTTTTTCTCAAAACTGATGGCAAAATAAAGACTTCAATACAAATAAAAACAGAGAGAACTTTCAGCAGATATGCACTATGAGAAAGGTTAAAGGAAATTCTTCAGGAGGAAGGGAAATAATACCAGATAAAACTCAAATCTCAGGGGCGCCTGGGTGGCTCAGTTGTTTGAGTGTCTGCCTTTGGCTCAGGTCATGATCCTGGGGTCCTGGGGTCCAGCCCCACATCGGGCTCCCTGCTCAGCAGGGAGCCTGCTTCTCCCTCTCCCTCTGCTCCTTCCCCTGCTTGTGCTCTCTCTCTCTCAATCTCTGTCAAATAAATAAATAAAATCTTAAAAAAAAACCCTCAAATCTCAAAATAAAGAGTGTTAGGAATAAAGAATGTGTGAGTAAACATAAAGCATGCTTTAATTTCTTTTAAAGATAAGTGGTTATTTAAAGCAAAAATAATAATAATGAATTGAAGGATTAGTAACATGTACAAAAGTGAAATAGCTGTATTAGGGTGCTCCAGAGAAACAGAAGCAATAGAATATATACACATTGGTCCTGAGAACTAGAAAACCCAAGGGCATAGTTCCAATCCAAAGGCCAAGAGGTTCAAGACCCCAGAAGAGCTGATGTTTCAGTTCAAAGGCACTCAGGCAGGAATAATTCTCTCTGACTCAGGGGAGAGTTCTATTCAGGTCTTCAACTGTGAGGGAGGTAAATCTGCTTTACTCAGTCTGTTAATTTAAATGTTAATCAAAAGTACCCTCATAGACATACCCGGAATAATGTCTGGCCAAATATCTGGGCTTTCTGTGCCCCAGTCAAGTTGACACATAAAATTAACCATCACAATAATAAAGCGATATTTGTAGAAATAAAAATTAAGTTTATTCCAAATAGGAAAAGTAAAAGGAAATGTATGGTAGGAAGCATCTAAAATATACATGAAATTGAATAATATTCTTTAAAGTAAACCGTGATAAGTTATATAGGCATCTTGTAAGTACTCACACACACACACACACACAAAGACATAAAACTAAAAATCCAATTGTTGAAATAAAACAGAATACTAAAAAATAATCAATTAATCCAAAAGAAGGCAGGTAAAGGAGGGGGGAAAAAACAAGTGTTACAAATAGAAAACAAAAAGTAAGTAACAGACTAAAACATAACCTTATTGGTTATTGAATTCATATAAATGGTCGACACACTCTAATAAGAAGGCATGGATTTTCAGACTGAAAAAAAAATAAACAAGTGCAGAATAACTGTCTATAAAAAATAAGCTTTAAATATAAAGAAACAGGTACATTAAAAGGATAGAGAATGTATACCATGCTAACATTAATAATAAGAAAGACGAATTGACTCTGTTGATAAAGCATATGTCAGGACAAGAGATATTACCAGGAATAAAGGGGGACATTTCCTGATGCTCTTCAATTCATCAAGAACATATTAAAATTCTAAATGTGTATATAACTAATAACTCCATTTAAGACAGAAGCAGAACAGACTAACTAAAATGACAAATTTAGAAATTCACAGTTTTAGTTAGAGATTTTAGCCCTCCTTTCTTAATAACTGACAGGACAGAGATATATTCAGAAACAGTGCAGAAATATGAGCCACATTATTACAAGTGTCATTTTCACATAATCACTACCTGAAGTCATCTTGTCCATGTATTTGGTTACTTGTCCACTGCCTGCCCCCTCATTGCCATGTAAACATCATGATAGTGGGGACTTGGGTATCTTTCTCACTGTCCTATTCCTAGCCTTTACAATAGTGCCTGGTACATAAGAGGTGAACATCAAATAGTTGAATGAAGGAAAGGATAAATTAATAGATTTTATGGATATTTTGAAAACCTTATGCTCTTATTTAGGGAGGTTCTTAGCATGCAAATTAGGACATAGGAGGAGGTGCTTGAATCAACAAATCGTACTCCTGGAATTCTAATCAAATATTTCAGTTTTAGACTAGGTACTTAATTTGCATATCAAGATACAATTAATAATTTCAAAAGATACTTATATTCAAATTTAGTTGCAAAGAAACAGCATATTTTTTTTGACAAGGAATCATATTATTTATTTATTTTTTTATTCTTATGTTAATCCCCATACATTACATCGTTAGTTTTAGATGAAGTGTTCCATGATTCATTGTTTGTGCATAACACCCAGTGCTCCATGCAAAATGTGCCCTCCTCAATACCCACCACCAGGCTAACCCATCCTCCCACCCCCCTCCCCTCTAGAACCCTCAGTTTGTTTTTTATGTTAAGAAAAAAAAGAAGAAGAAGAAGAAGGTAGCGGGAGGGGAAGAATGAAGCGGGGGAAATAGGAGGGGTAGACGAACCATGAGAGACAATGGACTCTGAGAAACAGCATATTTTTAAAAATTAAGAAATTAGAAACTAAATTATATCCTTGTTTGAAGGCAGAATCTCAGCTAAAGATTTATGTCTCTATTAGTTAGGAAGCAGGCCACTCCACTGATTTCATATCTTGCTAACAAAGAAGGTAAATAGGAAGGACTCTAGCTTATCTACTAGTCCTAAACTGAAATCAAAGTGTTCTGGCTTGTGTCCAGAAACTTTATCAAGATTCTACTTACTGCAATGTTTATAAAGATCTACATAGTGGATGAGTTCAACTCAGTCACAGAGAATATTGTTTGGCCTTTAGCCATGATCTCTACCTGAAATAAACTCTGAGATGCAGAACCACTTGTAAAGACCTTTCAGAAATCTCCTTTGCCCTGCTATGTCTCATTCCACACCTGTCTGCCCCTTATCCACCACTGTATCTATTTTAACTGGATGGTTCTTAAAATGATAAAGTAGAACACCCGCTAATAGTAAGAATGTCCTTGACCATGGATAATTCTGTTTGCAGAGAACGGAAGACTAACTGTCCTGATCCATATTAGAGTCTCAAGTGTGTTAGACCTGGACAATATAATGCTGCTAACTGGCATCATTCTAAGTGCTAAGTAATAGGAAGAATGTATGTCTGTCATCAGTTATGAACTGGAATTCACACCATGCAGGGTACTATTCAAAGTCACAGTAACTTCATTCTTATGCAACTTTAAATGATGATTTTATTTTAGAACAGGGACTCTGCTTTTTGACTAGCTGCAGAAAGAACGTGACACAATGTGAAAATGGACATTTAATAAATACTCCTTTCTACACTGCACACAGGGAACAGGTAATAAATGCTGTTGTCTGACTTGATAATGGTGATGCCTGGCACAGTAGAGAGACAATTAATGAATGTTCTTTGATTGATGATGAGACAAGCAATACAAACATGGATTTTTCTTTGTCAGTTTTCCCCAAATAGTTCTGAACGAAAGTAAAATGTGCTCTAGCCAAGAAGGAACCTAAGACACTGAGATACTAGAATCTTTCTTGTTGCTATGTGTTTCGTCTTTATAATAGATATTTATATATGGTTTATTATATATTAGGGACTGTTGTTCTAAGTGCTATATACATATTAACTTGTTTAATCTTCAAAGCCACCCTAATAATTATGATAATAATAATGCACTATTATGTTTCTTGCTTTTATAGATGAAGAACAGAAAGCACAGAGAGGTATCTTGCCCAGGGTCACAGTAGTTTTCGCTTTTGGCCTATTACATATAGTACTGCAGTGAACATTCATTTACATATACTCACATACATGTTGAATGAACATATTTTCTGCTGGGTATATTTTAGATGTGAAATTGCTAGGGTATGGGACATACATATGGCCATTTTTAATAGGTATTTCTAGATGGTTTTCCCAAGTGATACTGTCTGAGAATTCTAGTTGTTCCACATTCTTACCAACACTTGATGTTGTCTTTTTCATTTTAGACATTCTGGTAAGTATGCAGTGAAATCTCATGTGTTTTTAATTTGAATTTCTCTGATGGTAATGAAGTGTTGATACATTTAGTGGTCATTTGAATATTCTCTTTTATTAAGTGCCAGTTAAGTCTTTTGCCTCGTTTTGCCAATTCTCTCCAAACTGATCTATAGATTCCACACAGTCCCAATGTACATTTTAGCAGGGTGTGTGTGTGTGTGTGTGTGTGTGTGTGTGTGGTAAATTAACAATAAAATTGTAGAAATTGTATGGAAATGCAAGAGGTCAAGCATAGTAAAGGACATTTTAATTTTTTTTAAAGATTTAGTTATTTATTTTAGAGAGAGTGTGGAGGTGGAGGGTGCAGAGGGAGAGGGACAGAGAGTCTTAAGCAGACTCCATGCTCAGCACAGAGTCCAATGTACGGCTCGATCTCCTGACACTGAGATCATGACCTAAGCCGAAACCAAGAACAGCGCTTAACCCACTGTAACCCAGGCGCCCCAGTCAAGGACATTTTAAATGAAAGGAATATAGCTGGAGGATTTATATTACCAGATATAAGAATAAAGTTATAATAATTAGCACTTTGTGGAATAGGCTCCTGGTTAGATAGACCAATAGAGAAGAATAGGGAATGTGGATTACGACGAAAGTGAGAGTGGGGAAAGGATAGTCCTTTCAATAAATAGTTCTGGGTCAGCTGGTCAAGAAGGAGGAGATGAGGGAGCAGGGAAAAAAAGGCAATTTTTTAATGGAAAAATCTTTACCAACAGTAGAAACTGGCTACAATGAGATTTTATTTTTTTGGAATGATGTGAATAAACTTTGCAAACAATAAAGCACTAGGTAGGTATGCTCATTATTCAAAAGAGGAGGGGACCATTGCAAAACAATTTAGCATCAGACAGAGGTCTATTAGGTTTTCTTTACCATTTTCCTGTCCTTTTGTCCTTCTGTTCTAGTACAGAAGATGTGAATTAACTTCCTAAAACAAATCTCAATAGAAAAGACATATCACTCTGCTATTCCACTTGATATAGACTCATCACTGAATCTTAAAAGTTCCTTGGAAAGTTTCAGAATAACTTTCTGTCTATAATGGAGAGCAAACATACTTTATAAAACCTTTCTTGAGTTCTTAAATGATGTTTGGAATATCATAAATTTCTTTATCTTCTTGTTGATATTAACTTGAAATGATGAAGCTCTTTCAAAATCAGAGTTGTTATTTGTTAATAGTCCATTACTCATTAGGTCACCCAGATAATTCAGCCCAACCTGACTCAAAAGTAGCACTGAAAACATTTGCAAATTGTATTTAACAGGCTCATGGTTCTCTAACGACCCAACCAGGACTAAGTTAGCCAAAACGACTGACTACTTATTCCAGTGATTGAAACCAATATATTCTCTCATTTTCCATTCTTCTTTGTTTTAAGGTAACCTGTTTTTAAGTAAGAATTCTTACAGTGCTCTTACTGAAGTTTAGGAGTCTGCAAAATAAAAGGATTCATGAATGAGAAACACCTACAACTGAAAGAAGCTTTTCTTTCAGAGGTGAAAATTTGCAGGTCATGTGACCCACAAGCTATAGACCTTACATCAATTCTGACAATAGTGCTACTCTCAATTTATTAACTACTGATCCCTGAGGCGATGCTTCATGCTTCATTCCTTTTAATCTTTTTCCTAAATGACTTTTAAATATATGATATTCACATCAGCTTTGTGGTGAAATAGTTTCCCAGATGTATGTGGGGAAAATGATATAGAGAGTGATGGATTCGGAGCTGGGAAGGGATATTCATGGCAGACTTGGGGAAAAATTCCAGACTGGGTTCATGAGGTGCAGAGAGGCAAATTCTTTGGACATTTTCTATTTACTACCCTGGATTGGATAACATTACATCTATTCTGTGAGATATTTTTTTAATGTTGAGATATATTAAGTTGGAAAATAACTGCCATCTTTATAGGAAAATGACTTTCTGAAATTTATACAAATATTTGTAAGTCATTGAATGAGACATTTTATTATGTATTTATGGCAACCACTCTACTTCCAAATGTGATTGTTAAATCTGGGTTCCATATAAACATGTATTAGGTAATTTGAACCATAGCTTTTTTTTTATTATTATATCAAGAAGACTTTTTATTTATTTATTTATTTATTTATTTATTTATTTATTTATTTATCTTCTTTTGACCTCCTTCATCCATTTCCTCTGTATCTTGGCTACTATAAATAATGCTGCAATGAACATGGGAATGCAGATATCTTCTCAAGTTAGTGTTTTTGTTTTTTTTTTTTACATAACTAGCCCAGAAGTCAAAGGGCTGGATCATATGAGAGTTCTATCTTTAACTTTTTGAGGAACTGCTCTCCATAGCTGCCCTGATTTACTTTCCCAACAGCAATGCACAGTGGTTGCATTTTCTCCACATTCTCTCCAGCTCACTGTGGTTTTGATTTGCATCTCCCTGATGATGAGTGATGTTAAGCATCTTTTCATAGACCTGTTGGCCATCTGGATGTCTTCTTTGGGAAAGTGTCTATTTAGGTCCTCTGCTTATTTTTTAATCAGGTTGTTTGCTTTTTTCGCCATTTAGTTGTATGAGTTCTTTCTATATTTTAGATTTTAGCCTCTTATTGGATATCTCATTTGCAAATATTTTCTCCCATCCACTAGGTTGTCTTTTTATTATATTGATGGTTTCTTTTGTTGTGCAGAAGCTTTTTGGTATGATGTAATGCCACTTAGTTATTTTTGCTTTTGCTGCTTTTGCTTTTGGTGTCAGATTCAAAAAGAAAAAAAAAAAATCTCTAAGACCTATGACAAAGAGCTTACCACCTATGTTTTCTTCCAGGATAATTATGGTTTCAGGTCTTATATTTAAGTCTTTAATCCATTTTGAGTTAATTTTTGTGTATGATGTAAGACAGTGGTCAAATATTTTAGCTTAGAGCTATTTTTCCTTAGAGCTAATTAAGATATCTCTGGGTTTATAGTGTGATGCCATTTACATGTTGAGCATGCTAGAAAAACACAATAGTATAGTGAGACTACTTTTGTTCAAATCCTGGATCTGAAACTCTACTGAAGATTTTAACAACCTGAACAAAATTAAAAGTTGGAATAAAAAAAGAAAAATAGAGGTGCCTGGGTGGCTCAGTTAAACGGCCGACTGTGGATTTCCACTCAGGTCATGATCTCCAGGTTGTGAGATGGAGCCCTGTGTTGGGCTGTGAGCTGGGTGTGGAGTCTGCTTAAGATTCTCTCTCTCTCTCACACTCTGCCCCTCCCCCATCACTCACACACTCACTCTCTCTCTCTCTCAAAAAAAAAAGAAAGAAAGGAAGGAAGGAAGGAAGGAAGGAAGGAAGGAAGGAAGGAAGGAAGAAAGAAAGAAAGAAAGAAAGATAAAAAAGAAACATAAACCCAATGTGTAATTCTTTTGTATGATTATAAATGATCTAAGTGGCCAGCACAATAATGGCATAGTAAGGAGGATAGTGACTTGATGATGATGATGGTGATGAAGATGAAGATGAAGATGATGCCATATTAAGCTAAGCCAGTCTGCTTTATAGAACTTCTATATGGGGTACATACTTTGCTGGATGCTAACAATATAGGAGTATATAAAATAGACATTGTTCCAGCCCTGATAGAATTTACTGTTAACTTGAGCAAAGCTTCCTAAGGTTAGGTAATGAAAGCTAGTGATTTTTGACTTGGACTTTAATAGAAAAAGAACATTTGAAGAAAAGATTTTCAAGATGAAAATAGGAATGACTTCCAACATCTTTTTTTTTTTCACATTTTCTGCATGGCTTGTGCAAATACTTGTGGGCCTTGGAGGAAATTTAAACTAATCTTAAGGATTATTTGTCTCTTTAGAATTTTAATGCATCTTTATGTATGCATTTACCTGATTAATATGAGTGTAAAATATATTTAATAAATACTAAATATAATTTAGGGAAATCAATTTATTTACAAAGCTAAATAGTTATTTGTATTTTGAGGCAGAAAATGGAGAAATAAAATTTAATGTTAACTTTAGTTGATGTAATACATCATGTAATTGTATCGTGTTTTTCTATTTTGAATTAAGATTAGTTATATCAATGAATTTTTTACACTACAAAGCTACATTAATCATAAGTGCTATTTTTTAAGTCTAGAGTATTCCAGTACTTTTTAGTATATGAAATCACTGATTACTACATTGTCTTGGATACTTTTTATGTTTTGTTTATAAAGCTCACAAAATAACGTAAATAAAAAAAATAAGCAGAGTGGAAAGCTTGAAGAGTTCACAGAGGAGCTATGATTCTTCATCTATTAAATCTATATTCTATATCTAAAAAATAATTTATGACAATTTCTTTGTATGGAAGAAAAATTTTATAATGGTTAGATCCATTAAGAGAAAGAATGATTTCCTAGAGTTTGAAGCTATAAGACTAATGAAAAAGAATATATCATTCTTCTATCTTCTACCATGTGTAAAGTCAATTTTAAAAATTGCAAGATATTCAATCTAAAACCATTAAAGATATTTCCAAAATCTTACACTAGCCCTGGATATATTATCTATTATCTAGTGAGTTTACAAAAAAAGAGTATGAAGGGAGATTTATGTTTTTACTAGATCAGGTAGTTGAATAACTGTCTTCCCTGGTGATTGAAGTATAATCTTGCCTGAGTAGACAGAGGAATTAAATCAGCTCTCGCGATGTCTTTCAGTAATATAATTCTATGACAACTTCCAGTGCTTAGAAAATAGGTACATTCTTAATACAATAATCACCATTTATACTTGAAAGGAGTTTTAGAAGTCATCTAGTTCAGGGGTCAACAGGCTGCTGCCCACTGCCTGGTTTTGGAAATAAAATTTCATTATAACACTGCCACTCCCTTGCTGATTCACTCGTTCATTTAAATATAGTCTATGGCTGCTTTCACAGTCCAATAGCCCAGTCCAGTAGTTGCACCTGAGCCTGTCAGGCCCACAGAGCAAATATAAACTATCTAGCCCTGTGGAAAGAGCTGTTGACCCCTGATCTAGCTCAACCACCTCATTTTATAATGAAGTAGCTGAAACCCTGAAAAATAAAAGCAAAGTCACTTGCCCATGGTCACATAGGCAATAAAAATGACTTAGAGGTAGGTTTGCTGTTCCCAGATTCATTAAGCATCCTGCCACTTATGACATAAAAAGAGTGTGTTTCATATTCTCTAATATTATGATGAAAAAATCCCTAATAAGTAGAATTTTCTATATAAGTAGTGGTACTCCTTTACCCACCTTATTCTTTTCCCTGTAATGACAATAAAATTTAAACAGACAGGTAACCAACACAATACCTATCCTTTTTGGTCCTTAAAAGTTATCAGTGTTTCTACAGAAGGAAAACAATGTGATCAGAACAGATGCACATATTACTGGATTCCCATTGTCAGTCATGTTTTTATTTTTCCCGATTGATTGCAAATTTTTGCCTACTACTTCTATCCAAGTTGTATATCGTGTAAAGACACCATTAAGTAGAATGCCCCCAGTATCTTCAGGAAATGGAGAGATGAACTTTCCTAAATGATTGGAGGTAGACATAAATGTGGGTTTGGGGTTAGGGATGAGAGGGAGGCAGGCAGTTGACCTTGGATGAAATTTACAATCATGCTTACTCCATACCACCTGCTTGTTTACAATGTCCTATACTCTGCAACAGTTAAAGTACTATAGGAAACGTTACATATACATTGTCTCTTTGAATCTCAATATGTAATTTAAGTTTTTAATGAAATATTTAATTTATTTTATCTAAATATTAAATATTTAATATTTTTAATCTAAATATCTCACTTCAAAAACATGAGATTATTATGTTCACTGCTTTGATTGTGGTGACTGCATGTAAATTATACCTCAATTTAAAAAAAAATCATGAGATTGATACTCTTTTAGCAAAAGAAGAGAAAATGTAAACCAGCCATTTAAGTCACGTTTTTGTGCTAAAATCAAGCTTGTGTGTGACAAATCACAATAAGCAATAATCACCATGAAGAAAATTCCTGTCAGATTAAATCTTTGGTTATTATTATTGCTTAACTCAAAATAAAGTGGCCCTTTTTTTCTTATTTTGTAATGATAAACATTTTGATGCATACGCTTTAAGTCAGATGCAGAACAAGTCACCAAAACAAATACTGTTGACATCCAGTATTATGTAGCCATCTGAAACTGTTACACTAACCATTCTAGTTTAGCACAAAAAATTTCAGTTCCAAAAGGCACTTATTAAGACACATTCTGAGCACTACCGCAAAAATGTAGAAACATGAAAAGTACAGCACAATAAATAAAGCATAACAAGATGGAATGGGCCCAGAGTATATTTTTCCCAGTTTGGAGTTAAATGAAACTATTTTCTTTCAAGAATCTAAACTCTGCTTTAATTAGGATATCAAGGAAATCAGACTTACCAATAATTTTTAGCCTCACAAAAATCCTAGAATTGCTCTTCTGTTCCTAAAATAACGCAGGGTCTTCTGGGGGAAGGAAATAACATTTGGTTAGTTAGGCTGCATGTTGTATGCCTAGTGAAGACACTGAGGCTTTATCTATAATTTCCTAATTTGCCAGCTCCTTTCCTTCTATATGTGCTCTCAAGAGATTAGTGTCGACTTCTGAGGAGGAGCTCAAGCTGCTCTTAGAACCATCTTCTTTATCTCACAATCACTGTTGGTAAAATAGTAAGATACCAAGGGATTTCATGACATGTAATTCTTCAACATGCACAAGAAATTAAAAGAATAATTTATGTTTCATACATCTCTAATTATAGTAGGGTAAAAGGAAGAAGGAAGATCATATCATTGAAGTTACAAATTATGTATAAGACCATCCAAAGCCAGCACTTTCATCCAGGGTAAGTTTATGGCTCATTAACTCTGTTGTGTGTAACACTCTTTTTATGATCTTACTGCTCATACATTTTAAGTTATAGATAACTGATTATACATACTTCTAAATAACTGTTTTTTTTACAATCATAACACAAATGACCCACCGTATCTTGGGATAAATATACTGACTGCAATTAGTTTTTTCTCAGCCTTATGGAGAGGTATAAAGAAAAAAATTCTTTTTTTTTTTTTTTTTTAAAGATTTTATTTATTTATTTGAGAGAGAGAGAATGAGAGACAGCATGAGAGGGAGGAGGGTCAGAGGGAGAAGCAGACTCCCTGCCGAGCAGGGAGCCCGACGCGGGACTCGATCCCAGGACTCCAGGATCATGACCTGAGCCGAAGGCAGTCGCTTAACCGACTGAGCCACCCAGGCGCCCCTAAAGAAAAAAATTCTTAAACAGAAGTTATTCAAATTATAAAAATCAGTTATCTTATTAAATATTTAAAAGTTACAGCAACTGGGAAGCTATATACATTCAATTTTATATTTTTGTTTTAAAGCCTGGAATAGTATTTTTATACACACATTCAAGAAATTTTAAACTCTTCTCATGACAGTTATTCCTTAGAATTTGACATGATGAAGCTTTTTGATTAATAAAAAAGGAAGATAGCTTGATTCTATAATTCTCCACTCTTGAAACATACTCTTGAATCAACATTAGATTGGTTTAAGGTATAATCAAGTCTTTAAAAAAGCATGATTGGGTTTGTGATGGGGGCTGAGGAGTTTTTCATTTACTTTGATCTTATTATAAAACAAATAGTATAATATTATAAACGGTACAGAAGATCCTGAAATGAAAAGGTCAAGTTTCTTTCTGCAGCCCTCTACCCAACTGTCCTCTCCAGAAGTAACCACAGTTAACAATTTTTTGTATATTGTTTGAGTTGTTTTCTATGTGTATATGCATGGGTTTTGACGTTTCAAGCCCTGGAAAGGAGAACATGATCGAGCTAGAGCTAAAAGTGGAATATTTTAGATTAAAAGAGACAACATTCAATTCAATAAAGCACATTCACTGGACACCTCCTATATGCAAACTGCTATAATACATTTACAGAAGGTACCTGAGGGTATAAGAATGGAGAGATCACACTGGCTCTGCCTTCAGTCAGTGTGGGTTTCTGTACTTACACAAACATCACTATTGCAAAACAACCCTGAGTGTGACTCAGGATAAGAGAACGTGCCATATGAAAATAAAAGAGAGAAGGATTAATTCTAGCTTGATGAGTTTATTTGAACTAGTCATATAGTTATGGAAACTGACACAGCATAACATATTTGGAGAAGGAAAACAACCTGGCATAGATCAAGTTTAGAGAGCATGAATGAGTGAAACAATTAATAAGGTTGAAAAAGTAGGTGCGGGCCCCATCCTGGATTTTATACAGTAGACAAAGTGCCAACATTAATCAATATCAGATGTTTGTTTTCGAGAAACATATCCAGTAGAAAGGAGAATGGATCACAGATGAAAAAGACAAAGATGAGTAAAATAGAAACTTGCTGTACTCCTCCAGGCAAGACTTTAAAAAGGTCATCAAAATGGGATCCATTGTAAGACTGAATTGAGAGACATTTTAAAGTGTAAGACTAGCTTGAATATGGAGTGTCCACATTTGAATGTGAGGTATGAAGCAGAAGGGAACTGGGAAAGCTACAATATTTCTTGCCTGAATGACTATGGTTTTTGAAGTTATTAATTAAGATGAGGAATATAGAAGAAGTAGCTGGTGAAGAATGGTGAAGAATAATGAACTTGGCTTTGAAAATATTCAATCTGAATTGTCGGTAGGGCCCTCACAAAAAATTATCTCAGAAGCAATGTGTGGGACATTTAAGATAATTGAACAGCAGAACTCAGAACCATAAATTTGGAGATCATTTGCATATAAGTTGATATCATCAAGCAAAATATATTAAATTGAAAAGAGGTCCAAGAAATAAATGGAAGAGTGTCACCAGGCAGGAAATGCGGGAGAGGAAAGAAGGAAAAGAAGAACACAGAAGGGAGAGCAGGCATAAAGGAAGGGAAAGAGCAAACAGATCCTAAACACACAGCCTGCTTCCCACCAGCTCCTCTTTCTTCCACATCACTTCTGCTCTGGGATGGCTCCAAAGCTTTCTCTTGTTAGTTTTCTCTGGGCTTTGGTAATTCGTCTCTCTGGCCCACTTTGTTACCAGCACTCAGACTTTCACCTTTTAGACACACTAAGAATGGATTTTAGTGAGTTTCTCCTTTCCTTCCTGTCCCTAGGAGAGTTTATTTTGAGTTTAAAACAGGTTTTACTAGTAAATACTACATGAAAAGAGAGATTTTTAAAAATACAAATAAGAGAGTTTTAAAAACAAAATAGAATCTTAAATTGCTTTACCTTACTATTCATGATCTTTGACATACAAAGAAACTAAAACTGATGGTTCTTAGCAACCTCCCTGATTTCAATTTTTAGGTTTTCCTTCTTTGTTTCAGCCTTTTCTAAAACTCCAATGACCTTTTTTGTTCCAGAGGCTGTTCCTCTGAATCTTTTCCAAATCCTCTGACCGTATTCTTTCCTATCCATTACACACTGAAATCCCAGTCAGTCTCAATGTTCAGCAACTGGACCCACCTGTGGGATTCACTTATACCAGAGAGTATCACATAACCAAGGTCTTGTTGTTTAATGTAGGAAATGCTGACTCAAATCGGGGTAGCAGACGTGGAGTACCAAATGGAGTATTAGAGATTTTTCTGTTCTCCAGGTTTTATTCCAGTGTCAACAACAATAAACATTTACTGATGGCCTCCTGTGCAGAACACTGGGAAATAAAAGGAAGTGCCACTTATGTTTTATTTTCCTTTTTTTTTTTTTAAGATTTTATTTATTTATTTGACAGAGAGACACAATGAGAGAAGGAACACAAGCAAGGGGAGCGGGAGTGGGAGAAGCTGGCTTCCTGCTGAGCAGGGAGCCCTATGCGGGGCTCTATGCGGGGCTCTATCCAGGACCCTGGGATCATGACCTGAGCTGAAGGCAGATGCTTAACAACTGAGCCACCCAGGCACCCCATGTTTTCTGTTCTTAAAAAGCTCAGTAAAGAACAGCTACGCCAACCACTGGAAAAGAGGAGTTAATTTAAGAAGAGAGAATTATCTACTTAACAATTTAGCATATGTTAAAAGAGACATTGTGCAACTATGCAGAATAGAAGGTGTATTTAATAAATACTCTTTGAATTAAGTGCTTTGCAATTTGGGGGAAAAATCAAATTAGATTCATACCTCCCACCATAAACGAAAATAGCTCTGTGTAAAGTGTTTTGAGGTACATACGAACAGCCTCTGGTTTCTCCCCCCCCCCCGCCACTCTCCACCTGAGGTTGTCATTCATAGATGAATAAAAGCATCAATAGGTTTAAGGATAATATCAAAGAAGAGGTTTTTTTTGTGTTTAGAAAATCATTAAATTGAGGAAAATAACAGTAAAAAGAATTCATTGTTAAATGTCAAAATGATGTGAACATGCAATTCACAAAAAGAGGTAGCACATTTTAAAGTAAATATTGGCTTTAAAATGTGAGAAAGTGTTGAAACTCAATAAATATGAAAAATTTTACATTAAAACAGCAGTGAAGTAGCGTTACTTTCTCATACTCCTAGTAACACTCTCAATTTTTACAACCACTTTGGAAAGCAATTTGGCTACATGAGCTGTAAGTCTATACTCTTTTAATCAGTAAATCTAGTTCAGAACAAGCATAGAACATATTCTCAGGAAATAATCAAATTGTAAATTATGATTAATTCACTAAGGTTATAAGATCTATAGAAATAGGGTAAGACTTTATAATTATAAGTGGAAACTCATGATATAAAATTACATATGCAGAGTAATTACTATTAGGTAAATTTATGAGTTCATTTGGAATATGATGTATAAAATGCACAAGTATGTATTAGTAGTATTTCAAAATAGTGATTATTTCTGAATGTTTTTCAATTATTCAAACTTTAATACAGGTTATATGTGGCTTTTACAATGAAGAAAAAAGTACTTCTGATTTTAGCTGAATAGACTTTGGGTTGTTGGTTTTGTTTACCTCTTGTTTCCTTGGTTGATAACTCTTAGATTTTCTAGCTTACATTTTGGCTTCTGTTCAGTATTAACATTAATTTATCTAAAATAAACTAATTAGCCAAGGATAGCATATTATTAAATAATTGCTGCAATAATGTTGCTGAACAAATCACCCCAAACTCAATGGCCTACAATGACATTGATTTTTCTGATTCCAAGGTCTTCAGACCAAGCAGGGCAGCTCTGCTTCAGGCTTTAGGTCTGGGTCAAGGCTGAAGGGAAGTAGTTATTATAGCATGTCTTCTCAGTGTTCTGCTAAAATTATGCTGGCTGAATGAAGTTATAGGGTCAAACCTAACATCAGTGGCAAAGAGAAATATACTTTGCCACCTCTATGGCTCTGCAAAGTCACATGGCAGAGGGAAGAAGTGCAGAATTAAGAACAATCCAGTCTGCCACAGAGAGATTAATTCTCATCTGTTATTTTCTGAGTCTTCATCTGTAATTTAAGAATACTGAGTTATATAATCTCATCAGCAAGTTATTTAATCTGTCCAAGCCTCAATTTCCTCATTATTACGGTTGATAATAGTATCTGTTTCATGGAATGTTGTGGGATTTAAGTAGACAGTGCTTGTAAAACACTTATAATGCTCAACAAATGTTATTTGTTATTAATCGTAAAGTCCTGTCCAGCTATGTGACATCTATGACATTTCATAGTCTAAAAGAAGTCATAGTGGGACTGTTAGGGAAGATGGCAGAGTAGGAGGACCCCAAGCTCACCTCTCCTACAGATTCAACACACATCAGTGTAAAACAGCCCAAAGGCTAGGAGAACAGACTCCACAGCTGAATGCAGAGAAGTGGCCACATCAAAGAGGGTTGGAAGGATGAAGACGTGGTCGGCAGCTAAAGGGACCCTTGGAACTGTCCACAGGAGGGAGGAACACCACGGGTGCAGAGAGGGGAAAGAGACTCACACCAGGCATCCCAGGCACAGGGAATACTCATAATATTTGGCTTTGAAAATCAGAGGGGCATAATTTTACAAGTTCTTACAATCAGTGCGGCTTAGCACCTGAACTTTAAAATAAGCCATAGTATATAAAAAGACCTCTCTCCATTTTGTTTCAAATTCTCAATCTGGCCTCCAAACCTCTGTGCAGATTCCATTTTGGGCATTCTGACCGTCTAGACCTTGAGAACCTGTTTATAAATCCTGAAGGCCAGCCAGGTCTACCTTTGTTTCCAGGACTGAAAATTTTCAGATGTATTCAAGATGACTTGAGTAATGAGTTTGCTTTGTGAGGGAACTGAGAGTTTGGTTCAGGTTAAGTAAGACTTAAAATCTTTTTTTAGGTTCAAAACAGGCCTAACTATTTTTAAGAAGTTGTGGTCTCCAGAAAGATTCAGAATAGAAAATCTGTGAAATTTGAGCATACCTGGGCCAACTTGTTTTGACTGTCCTAGAAACAGGATAATCACACCATCAAACTGCCAAGACACCAGGCCATTGGCTGGGTACTCCTTGATTATGTTCAGATTTTTTTTTTTATTATTTGTCTTATTTGATCTAAAAATAGTATAGTGACCAAAATATAAATCCAATCAATATATTGGGAAAAAATTAAAATTTTATTAATTTTCAATTTCCAAAATATTATTGATATATCATTTTAATGAATACCCATTATTTTAGCAAGGATATAGAGATAATTTCTCTTCTTTTCTACTTCCTTCCTTCTGGAAATCTTGTACAGATAAACAGATTAAAAAATATTTTATTATGGGATATCATGTGTTATTTTTTCTTTAAAGAGGTCAGTATTAATTTCTGATTTCCCTGAAACTAGTTTTGTAATTACCATATATTAGGTAGCACTAATACTTGTACTTATAGCATTTATAAAAATTGATAGCATAAATCTTAAAAATATAAAAAAGAAGAAAAGTGAGACAGACAAACAAGAGAGAAAGGGAAACAACTTGCCAAAAGGAAGAGTATTTGAAACTTACATAGCAAGATTTTGCATTATTTTGAAATTAATATTCCCTTTTCTAGTTTTCCATATTTTTTAATTTGTTCAATTGTAAATCAATCCATCAAATTCTGTTTCCCTAAATCTTCAAAGAATTGGAAAAGACTTTATCATGGAGCTAGCCCTCTTTTTGAGACGAAATTCAGAAAAGGGTCTTTGAAAATGTGAATGAAGATCTTTATTCATCACATATACACCTAAGAAAGTACCATATTACCATTTTCCCAATTATAAAGAATAATGTCTTAGTCAATAAGTCATTTATTATTATTTTTTTTTAAGATTTTATTTATTTATTTGAAAGAGAGAGAGAGTGGGCGCACAAGCAGGGAGGAGGGGCAGAGGGAGAAGGAGAAGCAGGCTTCCCGCCAAGCAGGGAGCCCGATGCGGGGCTCGATCCCAGGACCCTGGGATCATGACCTGAGCCGAAGGCAGACGCTTAATGACTGAGCCACCTAGCCGCCCCTCATTTATTATTTTTTAACTGCTTTTTAAGGAATGTGTGCAGAGTTGAAGACATAAATCCTGTTGTTGTTGTTTTTTAAGATTTATTTATTTATTTGAGAGAGAGAGAGAGAGAGCATGCATGCAAGCATGGGGAGAGGCAGAGGGAGAGGGAGAGAGAAAAGTCTCAAGCAGACTCCCTGCTGAGCAGAGAGCCCATCTCCGGGCTTGATCCCATGACCCTGAGATCATGACCTGAGCTGAAATCAAGAGTCAGATGTTCAATCAACTGAGCTACCCAGGTACCCCGAAATAAATTCTGTTTCTGAAGCAAGTATTTAACTCTGTTATTCAAGCACAGGCTTAAAAAATTCACACATCTTTCCTCACGTCACAGGATGTCACCCCCTACCCATGGGTACCTTCCATTTTCTCTTCAACTCCATTGATGTGGTGCCACTATTCTGCCTTCTATCAGGTTAGATTCTATCTGGTTAGAAATACTGGCCTGCAGGAATACCAAAAAAAGGGGTAACTCCCTGAAGGATACCTTCATTTCCTTGATTGATTCCTCCTCATTGCTGTGGGTGGCCACATTACTTTTTGAAGGGTACAGTCCTTTATTTGCTGCCTTGCACTGTAGTTTGTCTCTCATCTTGACTCTGACCAGCCTTACTTTCCCGACATCTTTACCTTTTCTCTAGTTTTAAACATTTTATACTTCTTTAAGTCCTTTCCTTCTGTGTATGTGTGGATACAGGACACATAAATCTGGCTTTCCTCATTTGCAAAAAGTAAACAAACGCAAACCCTATTTGCTATCAACACTAGCTATTTCTCACTATAAGGAAATATCTGAATTCCATGAGATATAATCTTCTCTTGAATCCTCTAATTTCTTTCATGTAATTACTTGTCTCATCTAAAAATCTCCATAATTTTGAAACTATGAGCCCACACACAAATTTTCAAAGAATCTCTCTTAAACAAATTCAAAGTTTTTCTCCTTCTTAAAACAAACAAACAAACAAACAAAAAAAAACCCATACCTTACCAGTTATGTGATTTTCAGGTAATTATCTAACTTTCCTACACTGTGGTTAATTTGTTACTTGAAAATAATACAGCCCTCATAAAGTTGTAGTGAGGACTAAATAAGATAATGCATGAAAGGTGCTCAGCCCTTAAAAAAAGATAAAGAAAAGATAGCTGGAGTTTTTGTTTTGTTTTGTTTTTATTGTTTGCCCTTCCTCATTAACTCCTTTTGAAGTCACAGGCACCAAAAGCAATGTTATCTTCAATCCCTAAGTTTTTTATTATCTCCTACTCTGCCCAGCTCGTCTTCACTTGACAGTTAACTCTGCAGAGTCATAGAAACTTATCTGTTAGCTGACTGTTTTAGGTGGAGTCCCTACAGATTACACAGTAAAAGGTTTGGGGCTCAATTAATATTCGGTGAATGAATGCGCCTCCTTCAGAATGCCCTCATTTTACCTGCACTCTATTTCTTGGGATGTCACTTCCTCTCCAGCTTCCCCTCTACATCTCTAGGCAGCACCCTGGCGAGCAGGTGCACAAGACTTCCACAGTGAAGACTGTTCACCTCTGAAGACTCCCACTGGGAAATTTTTCTCCTTCCTAAATTAAGAGAATAGGAGTGAGAACTGAAGCTAAAGGATCCAGATGCAGAGGGAGATGGTGAGAACCCTGACAAGTTATTCATTTTGCTTTCTCACACAAATATTAAAGCAAAATGTAAGGCCAGCAAAAGGCTTTTGTTAATTATCCTTCAAGAAACCATATAACCAAAGAAATTTACTTGCAAAAACTAACAACCACAACAAAAATCCCCGCAAAACTCCCTCCTGGGCTTCTGACTAAAACACTAGGCAGGTTTATGTTTTTAAATTTAGAAACCAGTCTTATGTTTTTTTTCTAAATTCCATTAAGACTCCGTTATAGAGGTTGTGTTCCGTATCTACTGATTAGAGAGGCCACTATTCCTACAAGGATTGGTTATCAGGTCCAGGGAGAAAATATTTTAAAGGCAATACAATCTTCACTCTTTCTTAAACAGAAATTTTACTATTCTATATTACATTTTCGTATAACATGTTACTTGGTGTCCCTGAGCCCTTTTGTAAAACAGAAGCCTATAGTAGTAAATGTCATGATAAAATGAAATCAAGGATTATGAAAGTGGTAAAACTCATTAAATATGAAATCCTATATTCACTACCTTAGACTCAGTGGCTTTAATACTTGCTTTTCAAAATTTGGTGTTCAATATCAGCTATATCTCAAAATTAACTGACTGCATTGAACATTTAAGGCATTGACTTTTAATAAAATAAACAGTCAATTTATATTTTAAATACATTACTATGTGTGCCCAAATATAAAATAACCTCAAATGTAATTCCCCCATTTTATCCCAAAATGTTTTGAACATTTGAACTTGAAATATAGGCATACAAATGAAATAATCAAATGTCTATTTACAATATTAATTATTTTAATTACCCAGACATTTAAAATTATACTCTGATACATGTCATCCAACAGCACTTTCTGCAGTGATGGAAATGCTCTGTATCTGCTCTAATATGGTAGACACCGGCCACATGTGGCCATTGGGCATTTGAAGTGTGACTGGTGCAACTGAGGAGCTCAATGTTTACATTTAATTTTAATTAGTTTAAATTTAAATTGGCTCCTGAGGCTAGTGGCTACCAAATTGGACAACATGGCTTTAGAAAATTGAAGATTCTTTTAGAAACGTTGTTCTTTTCCACTCATTCAAACTCTTCACATACATCTTAGAATTACCATCAGCACTGCTACAGTGATGTTAGATGTATTATTTAATCTTTTCCACAGCTTGTAAGTGTTTTAAAATACAAGGAAGATTTAGAAGAAAATGTGTGTGCAGAGATACGAACATAGAACAAGTGTCCTGATACTTATGTGTAGAATGAGATTGAAGAGAGAAGACATGGAATACAAGCACCATTCTCTTTGAAGATAGTCCTAAACCTATCTGGGGTTTAACACTTTGTTCTCCCAAATTCTAAAGAACCAAAGAATCCATGTGGAAATGACAAAGCCTTTCATTCTGCAAATTATTTTCAAGTGATTGTCAAAAGACTCATTTACAACCATATCCAATACTTGCAATTGTGAGACCTTACCCCTAGGAATAATTATAAAATCTGTTTCACATTTCTTTCTTTTTTTTTTTCTTACTCATAACATTAGATTTTTTTTTAAAACATCAAAATCTAGCACAATTTGAAATCATTTCAGGTAAACCTGAACTTTGTTTTTCAAAACAAAATGAGACATATTATATGAGAGACTTTTTTTTTTTTTTTAAGAACACATCCTCTCTTCTGATGGATAATTTTGAGGGAAAACAATTGCCTTAATTTGGTACATACAGTAACTTAAAAAAATTACAGAAGTGAGAACCGAAGATTATTTCTTTAAAAGTTGTGTGTTTTCTTTACAATAACATGAAATCTTTTCCTATCACCAAGCCCTCGTTAGATGTTTTTCTTTCCTAAACCTCAAAACAGCAGTCCACAGAGACTGATCTGAGTTGAGTTAGGAGTGATTGGTCATTCTAACCACCCCCAAGAGGCAACATCACAGAGGCCGAGAGGCTCCTTACAAGGGGACCCAGGGGCACAGGTATCAATCCCAGGACTTTCTGGCATCTCAATAATGATGAGTAATTATGTGATCATTTTATATATCTTGATAGGCACAGTAACATAGATAGCTATGTATTTACAGACAAATAAAACAAAATACGTCTGTCACTCCTACAATGAGATCAAAAAGCCACTCTCAACTGATTTTCCAAACTTTCCTTAGAACTCTTTCCCCCAAGATTAAGTGAATGATGTTTAATATGTGCCATTTGGTTCTGCTTTATTACTAAGAATTCCTTGAATGAGGTGAATGAAAAGGAATGTTAATCTACTTCAATCCAGAAAAAAAAAAATCCTCCTATCCATAAAATGAAATTAATGATCTCCAGAAGCAAATAATTTTAGTGTGATGATGATCTTTGAAGAAGAATTAAGGTGCTTTCAGGTGCTCTGCCTGGATCTTTAGCTTAATGAGGCAGATCCATCAAGAGGATAATGGCTAGATGGATATTTTTGTTGTTCTATTTTTAATGAATAAGAGACACTTGTATTCATTAAAATTATAAAAAAGATAAATAATGAATCACCTTAAATTACAGAATTTCCATATTTTTTTTAAAAACTGACACTGTGCCTGCCAATAATAGCCTCATACAATATTTATGAAAGACTGGCTTTCTGTAATGAGAAATTCAACAATTATCATGATAATAACTTGGGAGGCAAGGATGAAATATATGGTAGTAAAATCAAGTCTCAAGTGGAGATGGTGTGTGCATGTAGCCTTGCAGGTCCTGGAGTCAGGAACGCTTCCGAGGTCTGCAGGGTGAAGGACCTCCACGACTGTCCACATGAATATGAAACTTATTTTATATGAAGCAATTTTCATTGTTCTTCCTTATACATTTCTCATCATATTATATTAATAATTTCTCAGACCCAAAGTTTACATTCTTCCCCAAACATCTCCCTATCGCTTTTTTGCTTTTATTTTTTCACCTGCGTCTCTCGCTTTCCCCACATTTTTCTCTGAGTGAATCTTCCTTTTATTAAATTTTCTAAGATATCTTTCAATAATTTGATTTCTCCTCCTCCTTCCTTTGAAATACTTGGATACAGAAACCTTTCCTACAAGTGATTTGTAAACCTGTTGAGTAAGAGATCAACTTATTTTTCTGGCTTCCTTTGGAAATGGACACGTTAGTGCACTAGAGCAACACAAAACTCAGGTCCTGGTGATGGAATTTAAACTTCTATTTGGCCCAATTCTCTGCTTCTGATATCTTTAGGATTTTAACCTTTAGCCTACACTTATTAGCAAAGGTCAAGTTATAAATCTAAGTACAAATATATTTCCCAATAAATTTTAAAGTAGTAGAACACTGAGATGTTATGACTAGAAAGAAATTATTAAGATGCTATTTTTAGGATTATATATGCAGTTTAATTGGGCATAGACCTATCAAGAAGTCTTTTCAATGAAATTAACTTTCTTTCATATTTTGCAAAAGATCAAACTTCTATTTATATTATATGAGACAAGACCATGTCAAAATACCGCAAAAGGAAATAAAACTAAAGAATGATTATGAAATATTATGCAGAACTAGTATTTCTAAAGAAAATATATTTGTTATGATTTTTAAATATTTCACAGCAAATATTTCAACTACACCTCTAGTTACCATAAAAACTATATCAAGAAGCAAGCCATATTTTAACATGTCTAATTTTAGGATCTCCAAATGCAAATAAAGCATTTATTTATTTATTTATTTATTTATTTATTTATTTATTTGACAGAGAGAGACACAGTGAGACAGGGAACACAAGCAGGGCGGGTGGGAGAGGGAGAAGCAGGCTTCCTGCTGAGCAGGGAGCCCGATGCGGGGCTCGATCCCAGGACCCTGGGATCATGACCTGAGCCGAAGGCAGCCGCTTAACGACTGAGCCACCCAGGCGCCCCATAAATAAAGCATTTAAAAGAATGACAATTTATCCTGTCACTGCTTAAAGCTCTTAATTATATATACTTATGGCTTGTAAAGATATAACAAGAAATAGATTGGAAGCAAGCTGAGCAAATAGATAGTGTTCATAAATGCATCTTATTTGATACTGAAGTCAAGGGGTTCTATCAAAATGATTTAAAACTTGAGAGATAAACTAATACAGAGATCTACAGGGAATCTTATCTAGTTCTGTTCATATGAGTTCAGAGCTTTCCACTGAATTCTATTTTTTTTTTTTTTTACCTCTAATTATTCCACGTGGACCATTGGGAGTAGCCCAAATTGGGGACACTGATCCTAATTTCTGTCCTTTTTGACCCGTTTCCCCATCTTCAATTCTTGCTTGCAAGACTGTTAAAGAATGTTTGTGTCAAAATGAAGCTTGGGTAATAAAGTGTGGATAGTTCAGAATAAAAAATGTTGGTTTCATATTGTGCAGATTATTATACTAACTAAATGTTCTTCTTATTTTTTTTTAAGATTCCATTTATTTATTTGAGAGAGAGAGAATGAGAGAGAGAGCACATGAAAGGGGGGAGGGTCAGAGGGAGAAGCAGACTCCCAGCTGAGCAGGGAGCCCGATGCGGGACTCGATTCCGGGACTCCAGGATCATGACCTGAGCCGAAGGCAGTCGCCTAACCAACTGAGCCACCCAGGCGCCCTCAATGTTCTTATTTTATCTTTTGATGTGGCTGTACTGTTAGTAGTATCATGAAAGATGATACTTGTCAGTGTAACAAAGTACATTATATCAGCTTTTTACAAAGGCAACAAACGCGTGACTTTCAAGAGAATAATTTTTTATTTATTCTTATTTTTTTGAAGATTTTATTTATTCATTTGAGAGAGAGAGAGAGACAGAGCACAAACAGGGAGAAAGGCAGAAGCAGACTCCCAGCTGAGCTAGAGCCCGACACGGGGCTCGATCCCAGGACCTAGAGATCACGACCAGAGACGAAGGCAGACACTTAACTATTGGAGCCACCCAAGAGCCCCTCAAAAGAATGATTTTTTTAAAGTACAAATAAGTAGTTGAATTTTATATGAAATATTTGAGTGTATGTACAATAAATTATGTATGTAATTATATAACATGTAATGTGTTAATTATATATTAATTTAATATTATTAAATATTAAATTAAAATAAATATATTACATAATTATAGATATACACACACACACATATATAGTATATCCAAACATGTACACAAAGGAAATAAACAGAGAATCTTTTAGCTAAATACAATCTTGAGAAATTCTTCCAAATATTGAAAAGTTTTCAGTTCATCTGACATATTAGCAATAAATACACACAGGGGGCTTTATATACATTTATCCCACATTCATTTACTTCAAAACATAAAATAAATTATTATTATTTTTTCTTCCTAAGCCAAAGCTAGGAATAACAGCTCTCTCTCTACAGAACCTATTTTATTGGGGCAAAGGAGGAAGGGAGCAAATTTAATCCCTTGTCTATTTGTTAGAATTCAAAAGGCTGCACTTTAGCTAACTTGTTTGGCCATTCTGTGTGTAGACAAAGATATAGAGATAGAGACAGAGGTAGTGACAGACAGATATAGAGATAGAGAAAGAAACATAATATTTTTATATAATATAAAATATATATGATAACAGTCATCTATACTTTTCACTTACCTGAAACTATAAAATCACTTAAATGTGTGTATCTGTGTGTGTGTGTGTATTAATGGGGGTTTGATAGTTATGTCCATGAAAGTCTCTGAATGGATCTGACAGTTACAAACCTAATTTTTTAAAAATTAGATTAGAGAATTGGGCACCTGGGTGGCTCAGTCGTTAAGCATCTGCCTTCGGCTCAGGTCATGGTCCCAGGGTCCTGGGATCGAGCCCCGCATCGGGCTCCCTGCTCTGTGGGAAGCCTGCTTCTCCCTCTCCCACTCCCCCTGCTTGTGTTCCCTCTTTCGCTGTGTCTCTCTCTCTGTCAAATAAATAAATAAAATCTTTAAAAAAAAAAAAAGAAATTAGAGAACTAATGTTGGCTGGGGTCTTTAGATTCTGCCTCATTCATTCATCTCATTTTGTGGATGTGATAAATAAGATACTGGAAAGCAAATATCTTCCAAGGGCCAAAAAATGAATGAGTCACAGACATGGGGCTATAGCCTAAATTGCTGAATCTTCAATGGAGTGCTATTTCTAACATACTGTGCTGTCTCACAAATGGCATTGTGCTATCCTGTTAATTTTATGGTTAATTTGGCTCTTTGAAGAACGATAAAAATTAAGTAGTAAAATAAATCATTTTAATGAACACGTGATCCTACAAATTTATTCTGAAACCCTATACGACAGTAATATTAAAACAGATTCAGTTTAAGATGGGTTTGTATATCTGAAAGTACTTAATATAAACCGGTTTCTCTAACATCAATCAAGAAAAACTTAACTCATTAGGTAGAGAAATATTCTAATTTTAAAATATTTTTAGGTAAGGAAATCCCATGGGTTCATTTGGCAACACTAACACCGAAGCCTCAGCCCTCAGCATCTCTGCCTCCTCGGCTACGCTACAACATGCACACAGGCACACACACTCCTCTAAAATCATTTGAAAAACAAAACAAAACTCTCCCAGGTGATTCAAACACGGTATGTTTTGCCAATTCCAGCCTTCAGACTGAGAACAAGATATCAAAGTAGAGAGACTGGATGTAAATAAAGGTTGGTTCCATCATTTCCTCAATGACTGTCATAGCCAAGGAGGGATACCTCGTACTGGTGTAATCTTATCCGAGTTCAGGGAGCAGATAGTCAAACAACATTACAGATACGTTCCAGACCCCCAGGGGACACTAAGAGCTCCAAACCCTATGTATACTATGTTTTTTCCTGTGCATACACATCTATGAGAAGGTTTAATTTATAAATGAGGCACAGTTAGAGGTTAACAATAACAATAAAATAGAACAATTACAACAATATACTATCATAAAAGTTATGTGAATGTGGTATCATTCTCTCTCAAAACGCTGTAGTGCATTGTGCTGTACTCACCCTTCCTATGATGTCGGTTAAATGCCAATGTGAGGAGAGGAAGTGAGGTGAAGGGCTCCAGCACATGATGTGATGTATGTAGCCTTAGGCTACTATTCACCTTCTGCTGATTTGTGAGAAGGAGGATCTGCTACTACCAACCAAGGTTGACCTCAGGTAATTGAAACTGTAGAAAATGAAACCACAGATAAGGGGGGTTATAGGATACAGGTGAGAAAGAAGACTTCAGGGTTTCCCGACTCTACCAATGAATCTATCTGCCATTGATGAGGATACTTAAAATACCACTGTTTCTTTATTTGTAAAATGCACATAATTTCAGAATAGGTTCTTAGGAGGATTGAGGCTCATAACATACATTTGTATAAATTAGGAAAAATTTTAAGTGCTCCAAAATTCAAAATATTACTTGTATAATGCAATTTTTCCACTCCTGTGAGAAAATATGCAGTAGGGAATGTCAAGGATGTTTGGATCAAATATGAAAGAGATTTGGAACACTGGCTTATTTCAGTAAACTGCACCAAAGAATTATTTGAAATAAATCTAGTGCTGTAAAGGTAAAGTAACCAATAAACAGCATGGTTCGTATTTGCTAACTCAGTGCTGGACACAGATTAAGTGCTTATGAAATACAAATGCATGAAATAGAGAAAAAGAAAATGAATGAGGAGAGAGGGAATTTATTAAAATGGAAAATAAGAAAAGAGAGAAGACAGTGAGAAGCAAGCAAATGGGAGCAAGTAAGTTCCAATAAAATATGCCACAGAAAAACAGAAAGTAACTAAGAAAGAGGAAGAGTGCATCCACATCAAGAAATTGCTAACACAAAGCCCCAGATGATAGCAAAAAGTTAAGCTAAAGAACAGCCAATCCAGATCAGGGCAAGGGAAAGGAGGTTCCAAAAGGAGATTCTTCTAAAAAACATAACAACAACGAAAAACACCTCAGTAGAAAGCTAGATGATCTTGAGGGTCATAGAGAAGAATTAAGAATATGAGAAAAAATAAGAATTAAAAATATGAGGAATTATGCAAGTGAAAGAATGGTGATTATTCTTCCAAGCAAATACTTATCCAAGATAAGAAAAATAAGCAGAGTATGATACTTGATTCAACAGTGGACAATATTTGCATCGTATGGGGTTGTAAACACTGCTTGCTGATTTACATTCAAAGTGCTATAATTCTATAGCAATAATTCTATTGCAAGAGGGAGGAGCAAATAAGAGCACTAAATCTATATCCATCATAATAGACATCAATATATAATACATCAACTTAAAAAATTACCAAGTAGCAATACAGACTTTTATTTAGAACTATGAATAAAACTACAGAAGAAATGGCTAGAAGAATTAAAAGTGCATCTGTAAAAAAGGCACAGAGGGGAGAAGTGGTAGCTGCTACCACGTATCAAGGTAAGTTCTCAACACAACATAGTTTATTTGCTTGCTTTCTCTCAAAATCATTCTTTTCTCTCTCTTGCTTGGTGGTGGGGGTGTAGAGCTGACCTCTGTAAACTACATCTCCCAAGATTCCTTGCAAATTGACTCCTGGTCCATTTCAGTCAATGAGAGGCACTGGCGGAAGGTTGGTAGGCAGAAGACAGAAACCAAGGTATTTCCTTCTCTTTCTACTTTGGTGTCATCTCTGCCCATTGGTATTCTCCAGGGTTCTTGCTCTCCCTGGATAGCCAGGATCCAAGGTCTAGCTTTGGCTTAGTGGCTCCAGCTCATGGGCTCTTGCCTTTGAAACTTGAACTTAGAAATAATGGCAACTTCCAAAGGCAGGTAATCTGGTCTTCCCCTGGCAGTTCCTCAGGTCTTCTAACACCTTATTATCCCATATTAAATTATTACTATTAAATTGAATTACTTTACATGAGTTTTGGTTTTCTGAGTGGCTCCGATACAAGCAACTATTTGCTACTTTAATATACAGGTATAAGTAGGTAAAAATTTCTGAAAGTTTAAGCATATAAATGTATTTTATAACACTTTACAAATTCTTTTAAAAAAAATTGAACAACAGCAGAGTCACTTCAAAGGGTACTATATTCTTACAAAGCATCTACCTTGAAGGAAATTCTCAGAAGTTCCTTTAAAAAAGCAGTTGCTTTATTTTACAACACTGCAAATATGAAGTAAGTAAAATATTATATCCCCAAATAAAAGAGCAGAGTTTGCTTTTTCTAAGAATCTATATTTATGAAAACTGCATCTGTGTTTTTATTTTGTCTCCACTGAAAATAAGTATTCCAACTGCAGATCTACTGAATATATCAATATGATTTGATAGATCAGGGGTTTTTTCTAAAAGGGTTCACAGACCGGCTAGAAGGAAAGACACAGCAGATGTTTTCTTCTCTGTTATTATTATGCATATAAATATTATGCATTTAAATACATTTTTAAAAACCAGTATAGAAGGGTGCATAATGAAAACCAAGTCTCCCCAATATTAATTGTATTCCCCATAGGTAACCACTGTCAATGTCTTGTGTATCCTTTCAGAATTCATGTATACAGATATAAACATATACTCACATTCATCTGTAAAAGGGGATGATAATAGCATTTACTATAGTAAAATTTTTGTGAAGACTAAATAAGAAAAAAAACCACAAGAAGTTGACATTGTAAGTGCTAATAGTAAATATCAGTTATTAATATTTTCCAGTTTCATCAAACTGTGCTATCTACCTCCCTATATGGAAGTAAAATTTATCTGGTCTCCGACTTAGGTTATTTTCCAAGTTTTTGCATGCATAATATGTATAAATTCATATATATTATATGATATGTTATAATACATACACAAGAATTTATATGTATGTATATGCGTGTATATAGGTATTAATACATACATATTATTACCTATACATATATAAATACATATAGTTAAGAATTTATATATGTGTGTGTGTGTATCATTGTGAATTAAAGGATTTGCACATTTTTACTTCTGTATTGCCAGAGTGCCCTCCAAATAAAAAGCAGACAGAGAGACAGTCAGACACACACACACAATATGATAAGCTTCGTGGTAATGATTCTAAATGTAATAGATTATAAGGGTAATAGAACTCTTTAAAATGTGTCTTGTGAAGCAGGTAAGGCTTAAACTGAATCTGTAGTAGGTAAAGAGAAGGAGAAAATGCATGGCATATAAACAGACACATTGTGCGTTATACCATAAGCAACAGAGTGAAGCAGAAATTAGATGTGTGTATAGAAAGCTTCAGAGTTAAGACGCTGCCTTGACAGAAGGGAAAGAAGGTGAGCATGTAAAGTGAAGTCAGATTGCAGAGGAACTTGGAGTCAAATTTCCGAATTGATGAGAAGATAATTGTAGGTTTTAGAGCATGGAAGAAGATATGAAAGCAATGGTTTTTTGTTTTGTTGTTTTGTCTTGTTTAGTTTTAGGACAGTCAGACTTCTGCTCAGTCTGGTGATTTCTGTTACATTTTTTTCAAGATTTTAAGCACACAGTTTTGGTAAGCCTAAGCATAATGTGCAAGCAAATCAACTAGTTCCTAAATTAGGAAAAGTGTCATTTTCTTTCTTTTTTTAAAATATTTTATTTACTTATTTGAGAGAGAGCACAAGCACAAGCAGGGGGAGCAGGAGAGGGAGAGGGAGAAGCAGAATCCCCGCTGAGCAGGGATCCCAATGTGGGACTCCATCCCAGGACCCTGGGATCATCATCTGAGCCGAAGGCAGACACTTAACCGACTAAGCCACCCAGGCGCCCTGTCATTTTCTTTCTAAGCAAAATTATTTAAAGAGCTGAAATTCAAGTTGTAATGCAATAGTTCAGAGTTTGCAGTTTTTATTTTTATTCTTTTTACATTGTGTAGATTTTATGATTCTTTTATATAATAAGTTATATAAACTAATGAGATTGGTACCAAGAAGTTTTGAAACTCTTAGTTCAAGCAGGAGGTATGCTTAATTATGATATTGAACAACAAGTGTGAAAGAGGCGGCAGGCTGATTTAGTATTCCAGACCTATCCACCTATCCAGTACTTCTTGGCTGATCATTGCTTTCTTTTTTCTTTCTTTCTTTCTTTCTTTTTTTTTTAAGCTGTTGCTTTCAATACAGAGGGTGAGAATAAAAAAAAAAAAATCTGTTTTGCTATCTACATTTCTGTATGCATATGATTTATATAAAAATGTATAATCGTTTTCATATGGACACTTTACATATGTATTAACCCCATCTCTATTCCCATCTAAATGGTTTCAGTTTGCTTTTTTCATATGCATAGTTTGTTCTATTTTAATTATTGCCTTATGGCTTTTCTTAGCAAGGTAAGCAGAGGTAAACATCCCAATATTTGGAACCAGACACATCTAATTTGAATCTTGGCTAGCCCACTTATTAACTCTGTGTTTTTGTTCAGGTCACTTCTGTGAATGTCAGTTTCTTTACCTGAAAGTGAATATAATTATACCTCCTGCACCTCATAAGATTTTTTTTTTCCCCTATCAATGCATTTAGCAAGTCACTGGCAGACATCAGGGAAACAACATGTAATAGCTGTCATTATTGTTGCTGTTTTTAACTATTACAACAACCATAATTGGAAAACAGAAACAGAACTGAAATTTCAGTGAAAGCCTGAACTACCAAAAAATACACTGAAGGCTTGTTATTCTTTCTCGACATGAAGGGGCTGACAAGTGGAACCACACCTCTGACTCTGATGGAGTGGAGAATGGGATGGAGGACACACTAATTTTGTCTTTCTTCCTTCCCCAGCTCCGGCCACTCTGTCATTACCCTGGCTATCCCTTTCTCTGGGCTCAGATTTCAGCAGATATGCACATCTATGACATTTATGGAAGGTAAATGTTTTATCTTTTTAATGTGGTTAGTGAAAAAAGCTTTTAAATATGTATTCCAAACCTTTGGTATGGATACTTGGGAAACCATAAATAGTTTTATAGGAAAGTATTGAGAAAATAAAACTTTGAAATTACATTTTTGAGGTTACTTCTTAAAATTCTAATTTCCAATGAAGAATGTACAGTGTTCATGTAAATATATGCAAATAAATACAGCTGCTTTTCTATTTTATTCCTAAATCTGGCCCTTTGAAATATCTCTGCAAAAATTATTTGCATGGAGGCTGTAATAAACTGTAGTTCATGTCCCTGTTACATAAAACAAAAGTATTCTCTGTATATGTACTGCTGCATTTATTATTATGTAGATTAGAATCACATTATGTAGAGACGGACTATCACTCTGTAGATCCTGCTGATGGTTTTCATTCAACTGACGTTGGCAAAAGTTAGATTTCTCCTTATGAAGCTAGCAGCATCTCAATATTTGAGATGGTACCTCTTATGAGGTGCAGGAGGTATAATTATATTCACTTTCAGGTAAAGAAACTGACATTCACAGAAGTGACCTGAACAAAGACACAGAGTTAATAAGTGGGCTAACCAAGATTCAAATTAGATGTGTCTGGTTCCAAATATTGGGATGTTTGAGTACAAGTTCCATGAACCCAAACCATGTCTTACTTTGTGGAAGACCCTATGTCCAATATTAAGTATAATACCCCAAAATAATAACTGTTTAATAAGTATTTGTTGAACAAACGAATGGTTGATATCTAGTTTCAAGATTTCTAATGTTTTCATGATGTTCTTTAAGTGTTGAAGCATCAACACCAGTTTCCCTCAAAATCTGTGAGCGCATTTCTTAAATTGAGTATAAATATTTGTACATTGGATTATGTTTTCTGTAACAGTACATCCAGGCAGAATCCTGCTTTCCAAGAAAAGAAAAAAATGGCATTCAGTTTACCTTGTACTATTACAACAAAACACATCTGTCTCAGTCATAAGGTGTGTTCATAGGCTGGAAGCATCTGGGCTTTTCCATAAAGAAGTGGACTCACAAGAGAGTAGAGGGGAAAATGGCCTTGTCACCCTGTTCTATGCTTAGTGGGGACCCGTTTCAGCCACTCCAGCACCCTCACCCCAACCTCCATGTGACTGCCACCCATTCCTGTCTGGTATAAATTTGACACAGACATAGGACCAGAGCAATACCATGATGAGGTCTGGAGTCTTCCTTACCAATCACTTAAGGCTATTTTGAAGCTATGGAAAAACAAAAATATCCTGCTCTGTCCCTAAAACAAGCTTATGTATTTATACCTATTACATAGGATAGAAACTGGGGTAAATATAAGTTATTTGACAAGCTCAAAGCTGTTGTTAATAACACTGATATGAGAACCCATAAACTCTGAGTTGTCCTGTATTTCATCCTAGGAGCACAAACTTTCTCATCTCCAAGAAGTGAATAAATGTTGTGTCTTTGACTTAAATTGCAAACTCGAATATCTCACAAATCTTGAAAATTCCCCATAACCCTAGAAGCTTTCTAGGTTTTCTTGTTCCTATTAAACCCATTTCATTGCAACTCTCTTTGGTCTGTTCCCTTGTATATAAATTTAAATAGGACCACACAAAAATATGCAATACTATTTGGAGAAAGGAAGCAATTTGTATATAATTTATGACCAATCAAAGTGAAACTATTTTTAACAGCTGATAAAGAAAAGTTAGATATCAACTTATGAGCACTTAATAAAGTATTGTATATTTAATTTTGTAGGTTGATTTGTATCTCAAACTAGCACACTCAGATGGTCTTACCAATGAACAGTCCTGATTTGCATTAAGTGCCCCAATACTTTTCCTAGAATGTTAAGAGATGATATTTCATCTGTTTAATCTGACATGCTGGTCAGCAACTTAATTTTCTAGGATATGAAATCTTTATTTGCTTGGAGAAATCATTTCCAATAATGCATTCAAGTCTCAGATGTACACCTAACCCCATTAAAGGCAAGCTGAGAACATTTTTATAATGTATTTCTCAGAATTATCTACAGTTATAGAGTTATAGTCTTTTATCTTTTTTTCCTTTATGAATAGAAGATATATTAGGTACCATCTTTTCTCCCCCCTCCCTTTACCTTGTTCTAGATGGAATGAATGTATGCAACTGATTCTACATCACTTAACACAACTTTTCTATCTATAAAGGTAAAAACAAAGATCTAAATGTGAATCCATGTTTTTTCTATCTTTTTCAGCATTGAAGCCAAAGTGCAGAACATTGAGTATCAATTGTAGTTGTTTAAAATTCCCATAGGCAGCTTTTTAAGTAAATGGCATTCTAAGAATAATTACAAGGTGATTTTTAAAATAAATTAAAGAAATGAATCTCTCTAAATAAATGTTATCCTTCACGAAGTTATACAGGATAAAATGCAATGTTACTGGAATAACAACTTTTGGCCTGAAATAACAATGAAAGGCCTAGATGCTTCAAAACCTAATTCTGTTACTTACAAATGGATGATTTAAAACAAGTTATTCAGACTTTCTATGCCTCAGTTTAGGTATCTGTATATGGTAGGTTGTTACAAAAGGGCCTCAGATGGAATATGCCTCCCTAAATGAATGCCTTTGTGTAGTCTCCCCCCACACTGAATCTGGGCTAGTCTCATGAATTACTTAGAGCAATAGAATATAAAGGGTGTGACAAATGCACATTCTGGGCTTAGGTGTCAAGAGGGTTTGCTGCTCTCATTTTCACCTTCTTGAAATCAGAACACGATGCTATAGAGATGCACTGTCTAGCCTCGTGAAGGATGAGGGTTCATGTGGAGAAGACACGTGATACCCTAGCTGACAGCCAATAGCCAGATGTGTGAGCAAGGCTATCTTGGACCCATCAGCCTCAGTTGAGCCATCAGATGATGGCAGGCCACATGAATAGTCCCAGGTGGCACCACCAGAAGAATCATCCAGATTACCAATCCACATAATCATTAGAAATGAGAAATGGCTGTTGTTTTAAGTTAATAAGTTTTGGAGTACTCTGTTAAAGAGCAAAGATTACCTGAAATACTATAAAATCAGATAATAACAGGGTTTATCTAACACAGTTTTGTTGAAGATGAAATGAAAATATACATACTTAGACCACTGTCTGAACCATATAAATGCTCAATAGATGTTAATCATAGTTATTACAAAGTAACTAATTGGAAGAGAACAACATTAATATACACATGCAAATTCTAGAGTATTTGTTCAAAATCTGCACATTACTTCAGAATATAAGAAAGAGGCAACAAATAAGGACAAAAACTCCAGTGATTTGAGATGTGGGCAAAAACAAACAAACAAATAAACAAAACTTATGGACATGTTGATGCTTTAAATCAGGGACAAGCTAGAAGCGTAAAGACCACATCCACATGGCAAAATTTTTTTTCTCAGTTTTTAAAAATATTGCATTAATTAGGGGCACCTGGGTGGCTCAGTTGGCTAAGCGACTGCCTTTGGCTCAGGTCATGATCCTGGAGTCCCTGGATCGAGTCCCGCATCGGGCTCCCTGCTCGGCAGGGAGTCTGCTTCCTCCTTTGACCCTCCCCCTCTCATGTGCTCTCTCTCTCTCTCTTATTCTCTCTCTCAAATAAATAAAATCTTTAAAAAAATATTGCATTAATTATTGCCATATAATAAGAGCCTTTATGTAAAAATATACATATTCACCTTCTGTAAACAACTTGCCTTCTTTCAGCTTCTAGCCACAATGGCTCTCACTCCTTTATCGGAAGCACTGTCTAGAGCTGAATCTTCCCGACAACTTAAAACTGCGTGTTTTCCAAGGCACAATGAACTCCATCTGCTTGTCACTCATTTACTTACCCCTGTAGGCATTTGAGTTTGGGACCCTACCTTTAAGCTGAGGATAAACGGAAGGTTAGATTTGTATTTCTTGATTTTAAAGCTATGAATTTCTAGGGTTGCAAAATCTTTAGAAAGTATCTAATTCAACTATCTAATTTAATTTAGAATCGAGTCACGTAACAAATGAGGCAGAGCAAGTGCTAGAGTGCAGAGATTCTAAATCTAGCTCTGGGCTACTTCCTCCTCTCTGAGGGGCAACAATCTGGCCGCTATGAGTTTATGACAAAAATTCAGCATTTGGATAGGGACTCAGTTACAGCACGTGGGTGTGAATGGTAGAAAATAGAAACATAGTTATAATAGTACCACCCATTCCTTAGAGGTAAGAAATAAAACATGTGACCTGATGCAACTTCCAGATCAGTTAGAAATTTTGCTTTTGTATTATATGTTGCTTAAAATCAGTATTGATATTATGTGACTTCAGAGCTTCCCAGTTACCCAGACCCAAGGGAGGGTGATTTCCACAGGCTTGTTCAGACTAGATGAGCTAACATTTCTTCACTTCCAGTTCTGTGCCATTATAAGAGTTGATCTGGGGTTAATAAAAAAAAAAAAAGAGTTGATCTGGGGAGAAAAAAACTCTCTTACATAGGAGTGGACGATCTTAGCATACAACGAAATATGTTTGAGCAGCCTATGGGCACTTTTCTAGTGAAGAAAGAAAGCGAGGCGGGCTCAGTGAGTTAGCTTACCCCTTCGTCTGCGTTCATAAAGCATGTTGTTCCATTTCTACTGCAGCTCCAAACAGTAAGACGGACATATCGACCTCTTCATTACAGGAAGTTTCCCAAGATCAGAGATTATGGCTTTTTATCTCTGAAATAGGGTTGCCAGATAAACTCAGGATGCTCCATTAAATATGAATTTCAGGGAAACAACAAATCATTGTTTCATATAAGGGTGCCCGTGTAATATTTGGATAATACTGGAATAAGAAAATGATTATAATAATAAACTGATTAGTTGTTCATCTGAAATTCAAATTTAACTCATTGTCTTATTCTGGTTTGGTTTGTTTCAATCTGCTTTTTTTTTTTTTTTTCTAAATCTGGTCACCCTACTTAGAGATAAATGTCAAATACAGTCCTGCCATAGAAGATGTTCAAAGCCTCGGGCCACAACCGAAACACAGCATCATTTCAAACACAATTAGTAGCCAAACCCTGCCTGCTTGGACATGTCCAAGGATGTGGACAGCATATTTCATCACCTGCTCACTCATCCAGGAAAAAGGGGAGATCAGTGACTGTACCGCCACTTGGCATCTCCTTTCTTCCACGGAGTTGTCATGTCTTCAAACATGACAGATTGGGTAAAATACTAATTAGGTTGAGTCTGGTTTGCCTCCACTCGTCATCTTTGTATGAATCCAATGGGGTTTTGTTTATCTGTTTTTAACGGTTTTTAACTGACATTCATCAAGAGCAGTGAATACCTAAAACGATGCCCTTAATGGGAGGAAATCCTATCGAAGAAGGTGCATTTCTTTACCAGAGCTGTGTCATACCATCCTTTGGGCCCTCTGCTGGAAAAGTAGAATCAAGTCTCAAATAATGCCTTTTTAATTGTATCCTCTAGTATTATAGATGTAGGACAGTACTGTATCATACCTCTGTGAATGTAAAATATCTTGTACCTGCTTTATGATACGTTATAGTGACTGTGCTTTATCAGAGCTGTTTTTAATGACGTTATTCCAGAATGTTTTCTTTCCAGATGATGATTAAGAAGCTAATAAAAAAATGGTGCCAGGTACCACAACAGTAACAGAACTTTGCTGTTTTCTGGGGTTTTGTTTTTTTACCTTTTGTCCCCTTTTTTATTAATGGAGTGTGCTGGATGTCTCTATAATTTTGTTCAGATGACTGCAGAACGTGGAAAAACTATTGCTGCTATTGATGCATAACATACTGCTATTGGTCTTTTTAAATAAATAAATAAATAAATAAATAAATAAATAAATAAAT
>NC_138370.1:15116420-15125608 GCF_054177405.1 Leptonychotes weddellii
TTCTTCTGTCTTGTTGTTGGTGTATAGGAATGCCACTGACTTCTGTGCATTGATTTTATATCCTGCCACTTTACTGAATTCCTGTATGAGTTCTAGCAGTTTTGGGGTAGAGTCTTTTGGCTTTTCCACATAAAGTATCATATCATCTGCAAAGAGTGAGAGTTTGACTTCTTCTTTGCCGATTTGGATGCCTTTGATTTCTTTTTGTTGTCTGATTGCTGTGGCTAGGACTTCTAATACTATGTTGAATAGCAGTGGTGATAGTGGACATCCCTGCCGCATTCCTGATCTTAGGGGGAAAGCTCTCAGTTTTTCCCCATTGAGAATGATATTTGCTGTAGGTTTTTCATAGATGGCTTTTATGAAATGTTTTCTTAACCAAGAGATAAAAAGCCAACACAGCCTGCAACCGGTTTATCTCCTTGTGTGGGAATATCTTTCCCTGTTTCAGGATCAATTAGTATTCCTTTGCTCTGTATCAGTGGCCCTCAGGCACACCCACAGCTTTCAGAAATACGGACTCTAGACAGGAGGCCTCAGGGTCCTTCTACTGCAGCACAAAACGGGCGTGGATAAGCCAATTCCTGTGTCAGCTTCCAGGGGCACCCACTAGCCATGAGGGACCTACACACATTATGGAGTTAACGCAGCTCTGTCTCTTTTCTATATGAGCAAAAGTGTTGTTCCATTCTGTGCTTGAGTGTGTTGTGTCTTCTTTGACGAGTCTAATACCAAGACTCAGTAGGCAGAAAGGTTTGGACTTCTTTCCCTGGTGGCTGGTATTATGATGATCTTTGCTATTTTCCCTGTAGTTTCAGTTCTCCCCTGTCATTGGTTACTGGTACAAGGTGTACTGCTCAACATATGGAGAAGTTCAGCCTTCTTGGACCTTTGTATTCTTAATCTGGATGCCAAAACACATTCTGGGTGTTTTGGATTGCTCTGACATATAATCTGTGTGCATTATGACAAAACCCAGTACATACTTTCATTTTCATTGGGCAAAAATAATGAAAAAAAAATGAAACACCTTTACCTTTATCTGAGCATTTCTTCATTGTTTTCTACTTTTTTGGGTGATAGTAGAGAAGATACTTGATGGTAAAATCTTGCTAGGCACATTTTCCAAGAAGAAATAACATTGCTATTCTGTTCTCCAATCACATGTGCAGTGGTATCTTCCTTCTAATTTAGACATCACTGGGAACAATCAACTTGTCAGATTTATATAGTAGATGAAAATGGAAAAGATAAAAATCAAGTCCAAGGCTGCTTTTATTTTTGAAGTTTAAATGGTGACTATTATCATTTCATATAGCCCATTATGTGTGAAAGATGTCTAAGGCCATAAGTTTCCTTCATGATTTTTCATGAGGTTTTTTTTTCACTTTACCTTATATTTTATTTTAATCAATAAAGAAATTACTATATTACAGATTCCACTGATGCCCTGAAAGACAAGCTCTGTGGAATTTTTGTGTTAAATTACTATTTCAAAATAAAAAAAATATATGTATGATTCAACACCAGGACTCAGGATTAGATGCAAGTGAAATTAAAAGTCATTAATATGTAATTCAAATATATAACAGTTTAATTGTACTTTAAATTCTATAACAAAATTATATAAATAAATCCAAAATAAAAAGTTAAACTCCCTTTCAAAAACATGTAAGTAAAAAAGTCAAACATTTTCTAGCTGATTACCAGGACTAAATTTTAAGAGCAAAAACATGTGGCATAAACAGTTCTAGGTTATTTCACATTGAAGGCTCATTTACCAATAATGAATTTATTAATTCATCTAAAACAGTTTCACAACCTCAGCAATATTGATTTTGGTCCAGATCATTCTTTGTTGTGAGGGCTGTCCTGTGCATTGTAGGATGTTTAGTAGTGCCCCTAACCTCTATCTCCCCATCAGTTGTGACAAGCAAAAGATGTCTCCAGACAGGGTCCCCTCATTGCAAACTTGGCTCTGGTTGAAAACCACTGATATGAAACATGCTTGAGGGTCTCCATGTTTTAGACACTATGTTGGGTTCTAAGGATGCAGAGATGATTAAGAACCAGCTCTTAAAAACTCACATCTAGAAGTGGAGACATGTAAATATAAATGTAAATATAATAGAGGTATACTAAAAGTACTATTGATCTACTCAATTTACCTCATTTGAAAACCTCATTCAAGAGAAAACCCTGTCTCATCATATTCTTTATCCAAGACGTTATGCTTGCCAGGCCTATTTCCATACATAGTGCGAGAGCAGAAAACTCAAAACTTTCCAATCACTGGATGACTGGCTGGCTCAGTTCGTAGATCTTGTGACTCTTGATCTCAGGGTTGTGAGTTCAGGCCTCACATTGGGTGTCGGTATTGCTTAAAAAATAAAAAATAAAAACAAAAACAAACAAAAAGTCTTTCCAGTCACAGTTTAATATAATCCTTCTGGTTTATTGACGCATCAGTAAATCTTACCTTTCTGCAAGCCAACTCTGCCTCCCAGAATTGTCAGGTATCTGTCAGGTCCATTGATCTAAGGTTATTCCGCTTAGTTTGAAACTCTCCGTGATTTCTATAATACACATAACTCTAAAATCATGAAGCTAGGGGCACCTGGGTGGCTCAGTCGGTTAATCCTCCAACTCTTGATTTTGGCTCAGGTCATGATCTCAGGGTTGTGAGATCGAGCCCTGCATTGGGCTCCAGGCTCACTGCGGAGTCTGTATGAGATTCTCTCTCTCCCTCTCCCTCTGCCCCTCTGCCTGCTCACACACACACACACACACACACACACACACTCTAAAATAAATAAATCTTTAAAAAAATGAGAAAAAATAAAATCATGAAGCTACTTCTAAACTGTGGGCATTTCCTTGTAACATATCACATAATGATTCCAATTCCTATCTAAGAAATAGCTTTCTAATTGAAAAGATGCCAATATGTTATTTACTGTTTTATTTTATAATAATATATTTCTAGAAGTGAAAACTCTAAACATTATGCCCATATCTTCCTATTGGTTTAATAGAGAAAAGAAAAAATATGTATTCAGAGTAGAGTTATGGCAGATTGCTACTTTAATCTCAGTAATTGTTGGAGTTGAAATTAATCAGAGGAAAACAAATACCGTATGATTTCCCTCATATATGGTATTAAGAAACAAAAAATGAGCAAAGGAAGAAAAGAGAGAGAGAGAAACCAAGGAACAGACTCTCAGCTACAGAGAACAAACTGATGGTTACCAGAAGGGAGGGGAGTGGGGACATAGGTGATGGGGATTAAGAAGTGCACTTGTGATGAGCACTGGATGATGTATAGAATTGTTGAATCACTATATACTATACTATTTCCTTGTGGACCACTTTTCTAGAGATCGCTTACAGAATGAAGAAGAAATTCTTAATTTCTTTATAAGGATAACTATATGTTTCCAAAAGGCAGCTAGCTCATTAGACTTAACTTCAGGGAGTTCACATTATATGTTAGGCACTACTGACTTAATGCTATTTTTTTAAGTGATATTTTATTCTCATAGAAAGAGACTATCTTATACTACTGTTTAACACTGATTAAAGTCTCTATCCAAAGCAATGAACATGAAAATAATTGGAAAGGGAATGACAATACTATCATTTTATGAAAACAGTGTGACACTTACACACCTCAATAGTGTTTACCCTAAACTTTGTAAGGTTAGGCTGCCATCTTCTCATGTTACTTATCAAGTAAAACACTTACAAGTCAGAGGAGTACCAGTAGAAGCTTTTCGTAATTAGAATGCTTAAAAGCTTATTTGCTGGTTTCTGATTCTTGCCAAACTGGTTAACCAATTCTTTATCTACAATCCCTTCTGCAATGACTCCAATTATTCTCAGCCCCATTCTTATAAAACAACCATCAGCTCAAAATTAGAGAAGTGTAGTTTCTCTGTATTAATTTATTTATTTTTATTTTTTTTAAGATTTTATTTATTAGAGAGAGAGAGTGGGTGAGAGAGAGCATGAGAGGGAGGAGGGTCTGAGGGAGAAGCAGACTCCCATTGAACGGGGAGCCTGATGTGGGGCTCGATCCTGGGACTCCAGGATCATGACCTGAGCCAAAGGCAGACGCTTAACCAAGTGAGCCACCCAGGTGCCCCTTCACTGTATTAATTTAAAAATGTCATTCCCATATTTATCAAAGCTAAACATACATCAAACCTATGACCCAGCACTCCTAAACATACACATAAGAAAAGTGAGGGTATATGTATACCAAAAAAAAATGTGAATTTTTACAGCAGAATAGTTCATAATCAGGATTTAAGAACAACTCAAATGTCTGTCAAGAGTGGAATGAATAGATTCATTAAAATATTATAGAGCACTAAAAAATAGTACTTGCATATGCAAAAACAAGGATAAATTGCACAATGTAATGAAAGACTAAAGAAACCAAACACAAAATGCTACATCCTGTATAATTCCATTTATATGAAGTTCAAGAAAAAAAAATTAATTTACAGAGATAGAATTTAGAATGATTTTCTCTGGAGAATGCAATAGGTCTTAACTGTGAAGAGACAAAAGAAAAACTGTAATCTTGTCAATGTTCTTTATTTTAATCTGTGTTGAGGCCACATGGATACATATAAATATATATATATTTGTAAAAATAAATAATATAATAACATATAATATAATAATATATAATTGGATATAAAATAAATATATGTAAACATAGATATATAAATATTTATATATATTTAATATATAATGTATTTTAAATATATATTTATGTGAAGTTAATTAAAATTATATATTATATATTATAAGTATATATTACATATTAAAATGTATCTATAAAAATTCATGGAGTTATATGCTTAAGATTTGCATACTCTGTTATATTTAATCTCCTACCATCTTTTAAATCATGCCACATTTCTTTCTTTTTTTAATTTAAAATTAATTTAATTAACATATAGTATATTATTAGTTTCAAAGGTAGAGTCTAGTGATTCATCAGTTGCATATAACACCCAGTGCTCACTACATCAACTGCCCTCCTTAATGCCCATCACCCAGTTACCACATCCCCCCACCCACGTCCCCTCCAGGAGCCCTCAGATTGTTTCCTATAGTTAAGAGTTTTTTATGGTTTTTCTCCCTCTCTGATTTCATCTTACTTTATTTTTCCTTCCCTTCTTCTATGTTCATCTGTTTTGTTTCTTAAATTCCACATATGAGTGAAACCATATGATATTTGTCTTTCTCTGACTGACTCACTTAGTTTAGCATAATACCCTCTAGTTCTATCCATGTCCTTGCAAATGGTAAGATTTCATTCTTTTTGATGGCTGAGTAATATCCCATTGTATGTGTGGGTATATATCCACATCTTCTTTATCCATTCATCTGTTGATGGGTGTCTGAGCTCTTTCCATAGTTTGGCTATTGTGGACATTGCTACTATTAACATTGGGATGCAGGTGCCCTTTTGAATCACTATGTTTATATCCTTTGGGCAAATACCTAGCAGTGCAATTGCTGGGTTGTAGGGTAGCTCTATTTTTAACTAAGTTAAAAGTTAAGATAACTTTTAATGTACTGTTGGATCCTATTAGCTAGTATCTTGGTAAGAATTTTTGCATAGCTGTCCACCTGGGATGTTGGTCTCTAATTCTCCTTTTTTGGTGGGGTTTTTGTCTGGTTTTGGGATCAAGGTAATGCTAGCCTCATAAAATGAGTTTGGAAGTTTTCCTTCCATTTCTATTTTTTGAAACAGCTTCAGAAGAGTAGGTATTAATTCTTCTTCAAATGTTTGGTAGAATTCTATTGGGAGGCCATCTGGCCCTGGACTCTTTGTTTGTTGGGAGATTTTTGATTACTGCTTCGGTTTCTTTGCTGGTTATGGGTCTGTTCAGGTTTTCTATTTCTTCCTGTTTCAATTTTGGTAGAGTATATGTTTCTAGAAAAGCATCCTTTTTTCCAGATTGCCTAATTTGTTGGCATATAATTGCTCATAATATGTTCTTATAATTGTTTGTATTTCTTCAATGTTGGTTGCTATCTCTCCTCTTTCATTTATGATTTTATTTGGGTTCTTTCTCTTTTCTTTTTCATAAGTCTGCCTAGGGGTTTATCAATCTTATTAATTCTTTCAAAGAACCAGCTCCTAGTTTCATTGATCTGTTCTACTGTTATTTGATTTCTATGTCTTTGATTTCTGCTCTAATCTTTATTATTTCTCTCTTCCTGCTGGATTTAGGCTTTATTTGCTGTCCTTTTTCTGGCCTCTTTAGGTATAAGTTTAGGTTGTGTGTTTGAGACTTTTCTTGTTTCTTGAGAAAGGCCTGTATTGCTATATACTTTCCTCTTAGGACCACCTTTGCTGCATCCCAAAGGTTCTGAACTTTCATGTTTTTGTTTTCATTTGTTTCCGTGTATTTTTTAATTCTTCTTTAATTTCCTGGTTGACCCATTCATTCTTTAGTAGGATGCTCTTTAACCTCCATGTATTTGTGTTCCTTCCAAATTTTCTCTTGTGTCATTCATGCCAAATTTCTTCTTAATCTTGCACATATTGTTTCCTTGGGTCCATATTTTATTGTGGAATCACAAAATATATTGATGTGTTTATATCCCAGCTGATTATTGCTATGTATTCAATCACCTGAGGGGGGAATCAGCTAAGAGGAGTAAAAAAAAGTATTTATTCCTTTTATTGGTATTACTGAACTTTACCTATTTGAGGAGGAGCCAGCTATGGATCAAACTGTCTTAACAAAGATGCTTAAATATGGAGCTCATACAAAATATGTACTTTTACTATAACTGCATGAACTTAATAAGCAAGAACAGGCAACTTAAATATGGAATAGTAAGCTTAAATGAATCTAATTATGACAGATTTTGATCTACCTCTTTAAAAACATATCTGATTTTCTTTATTTTTGATAAGTTAGAAATAATTAACAAATATTATAATATTGGTAGATACAAAGTCAACTTATTGGCAATAAAGAGAAAAATTAATTATTTAAATATACTGTTCATAATCTAAAAATATTATGAAAAAAGAAAAAATATTATGACAAAAATAACCAATAAAAACTAAAAACACATTTTCTAAGCAAAAAATAAAAAAAAAATACCATCATGTTGTTTATGGAAGAATAAAAATTAGGAATAAATTTAACAAATTTTTATATAAGACCTCTCATGAACAATTATAAAACAGTACTGAAACAAACTAAAGAAAACCTGAATAAATAGAGGAATATAACATATTTATAAACTGAAAGAATCAGTGTGGTAAAGATATTAATTAGCCCCGAACTGATCTATAGAGTCAATGCAATCTAACAAATATCCCAACTTTTTTCTTTAATTGACAGATACCAAAATGTGTATGTGAATGCAATGACACAGGAATAGTCAAAGCACTTTTGAATACAAACAGCAAAAAGGGGGAAATTACTCTACCCGGTATCAAGACTCAAAAGAAAGCTACAGTGGTTAAGACATTGTTATATTGGCACTAGGATTAAAGAGAGATCAATTAAATATGTTAGAAAGTCCATAAACAGACCCATGCTTATATGTACACTTGATTTAGGAAAAATAACAGTATGGAAGAGATGGTCTTTTCAATAAATGATGCTGGACCAATGGGATATCTATATGGAAAAATACATTAAGCTTGACTCCTACTTCATAACATACACAATAATTAATTCCAAGTAAAGCTAAAAATGAAAACTAAATCATGAAGCTTCTAGAAGATAATATAAGACTTTATGATTTGGGAGTGGGAAAGCACTTTTTTTAAAAAGATTTTTTTATTTATTTGAGAGAGAGAGAGAGCACGAGCAGGGGGTGGGGGCAGAGAGAGGGGGAGAAGTAGACTCCCTGCTGAGAGGGAACCCGACTTGACCCGGGTCTTAATCCCCCGACCCCACGATCATGACCTGGAGGCAAAGGCAGACACTTAACCAACTGAGCCACCAGACGTCCTGGAAACACTTTTTTAATAGGATCAAAAAAGCAGGAACCTTAAAATAAAATATTGCTCAATTGGACTATATTAAACTTAGTAACTTCCTCTTATCAAAAGAAAACATTAGGACAGTAATAAAACCAGCCACAGGCAGGAGAAAATACATACAATACATATAAGCAACATAAAGAACTTCTACAAAACAGTAAGAAAAAGGCCAACTGATAAAATAACTAAAAAAAAAAAAAGGACTTTAACAAAGTCTTATAGAAGAGGATGTTATAATTGACCAATAAACATATTTTTAAAGCGTTTAACCTCAGTAATCAGCAAATTAAAACTGTAGGAGATACTATATACCCTCCAGATTTTCTAAAATTAATAACAGACAATAGCAAGTGTTTATAGAGCAACAGGAACTCTCATATACTGAGGTTGGATCAGCAAATTGACATAATCACTTTGAAAAAGAGTTTGGCATTATATATTCAAGTGGAAGAAGATACATAATCCACATACTATATAGCCCAACAATTTCACTCCTAAGTAAATAGTAACTAAAATTTATTCTAGAACATGTTCTAGAATGTTTATTGCAGGCATTATTGGTGGTAGCTAAAGACAACCCAGTTATCTACCAAGGGTACAAAGATACATAGTGATACATCTTTATAATGGAATACTATGCAGCAAAGAAAATGAATGCATGTAATGATATAGATAAATCTCATAAAGGTAATTTTGAGCAAAGAAGCTAGTCATATGAGATGTCATGCTGTGATTTTATTTAATAAATATTATTTACTTAGAAATTCAAGAAAAGAAGCAAAACTAAATTATAACATGTAGGAATGAATCCTTATGTGGAAAACACTTTATAAAGTGTGTGTGTGAAAAAGTTATGACTAGACAAGTCAGAATAGTAGTTAATATTATAGGAAAGAAAGGGGTAGTGATGTGTAGGAGTTATGAGGGTGCTTCTGGAAGAACTTTAGGGAGAACTTCTTGGCTATAGGAAACACTTTAGTGCATTATGAGAAAGCACTTAATGGGACAGAAACCTGTAAGAAGCAGGGGAAGTAGTCTAGGTTCAGATTATTCAAAGCATGGCCAGCCATACAGCACATCAGCATCATGTGAGAGCATGTGAGAAATGAAGAACTACAGGCCCCACCCCAAATCTACCGAACTAGACCTAGCA
>NC_138370.1:15125708-15135409 GCF_054177405.1 Leptonychotes weddellii
TTTTTTTTTTTTTAAGATTTTATTTATTTATTTGAGACAGAGAGAATGAGAGACAGAGAGCATGAGAGGGAGGAGGGTCAGAGGGAGAAGCAGACCCCCTGCCGAGCAGGGAGCCCGATGCGGGACTCGATCCCGGGACTCCAGGATCATGACCTGAGCCGAAGGCAGTCGCTTAACCAACTGAGCCACCCAGGCGCCCTAGACCTAGCATTTTAACAAGATCTCCAAGTGATTGCTAGACTTTAGAGAAGACTTGGTATAGGCAAACAAGAGGATAAGTACCTCAATTAGGGCTGGGGTAATAGCAATAGAGAAGGTCAAACAAAAGAAAGGAAGGAAAGAAAGGAGAGAGGAAGGGAAGGGAAGGAAGGAAGAAAGGAAGGAAGGAAGGGAGAGGGAAGGAAGGAAGGAAGAAAGGAAGGAAAAAAGGAAGGAAGGGAGGGAGGGAGGGAGAGAGGGAGGAAGGAAGGGAGGAGACGAGGGTGGAGTAGAGGAGAGGGAAGGGGAGGGGAGGAGAGGGGAAAGGAAAAGAGAGGAAGGGAGGGGAGGAGAGAAAAGAAAGAGAAGAGAAGGGGAAGGGAGGGGAGGAGAAGGGAAAGAGAAAGGGAAGGAGAAAGAGAAGAGGGAGGGAGAAAATTATAAATATAATTTAGAAATCTGCACCCTCCGAGGCCACATGGGCCCTATTCTTTTATAAACACGAAGTCCTACCATTAGACTTCTTACTCATTTTAAAGTAATCTATTTCTTGAATACTCTCTCTGCCACTAAAATTGCAAAGCACTAACATTTTATTTGTAATTTGTTTACTTCATTTTTAGAAATAGATCTGGGAATAATGGTCCGTGTTTAGTGTGTAGAGAAAATTTGTTCTTCACACTTTAAGATTTATGAAGCATAACCTTTGTACACATGTAACATTGAAAATTGCCATAGAAATTACCTATAAAATAATAAAAATTAAATAAATGATATTACTGTCCTTTAGACTTGAAAAAACCTGTAAATGAAAAATTAAAAGCATTTTCTAGCTCATTTTAAGTAATCATAGACTATTTAAAGTAATACGGTATATATATACACACACACAATGGAATATTATTCAACCATCAGAAAGGATGAATACCCAACTTTTGCATCAACATGGATGGGACTGGAGGAGATTATGCTAAGTGAGAGAAGCCAAGCGGAGAAAGTCATTTATCATATGGTTTCACTTACTTGTGGAACATAAGAAATGACATGGAGGACATTAGGAGAAGGAAAGGAAAATGAAGGGGGGGCGGGAATCGGAGGGTGAGATGAACCATGAGAGACTATGGACTCTGAGAAACAAACTGAGGGTTTCAGAGGGGAGGGGGGTGGGGGGATGGGTTAGCCCGGTGATGGGTATTAAGAAGGGCATGAGCACTGGGTGTTACACGAAAACAATGAATCATGGATCATTACATTAAAAACTAATGATGTACTGCCTGGTGACTAACATAATGTAATTAAAAAAATAAATTAGGGGCGCCTGGGTGGCTCAGTTGGTTAAGCGACTGCCTTCGGCTCAGGTCATGATCCTGGAGTCCCGGGATCGAGTCCCGCATCGGGCTCCTTGCTCGGCAGGGGGTCTGCTTCTCCCTCTGACCCTCCCCCCTCTCATGTGCTCTCTCTCTCTCATTCTCTCTCTCTCAAATAAATAAATAAAATCTTTTAAAAAAATAAATTAATTAAAAAAATAAAGTACTATGGCATATAAAGTGGAATAACCAACCTTGGAGAGCTGTCACCCTGGTTGATTCACAGATATTTTTACTGAAGCCCGATTATCTTCAGATACTTGTAATCTTTATTGTGTTTAATCCAAATACAAGTTTTTAAGCATTTCAAATGAAAATAATGTAAGCAATATCTTGGAGCTGGATCGTACAAGAGGACAATGATAGTTTCATATTTTTTTCAGAGTTTATACATCAAAATGAAATGTTGCTCTACAACGGCGGTTGGTACAAATGCGGTCGTATATGGAAAACTAGAAATGTGTTTTTGAAATGTGTTTTACGGTTTGAGGTGATCCAGGATGATAGCCAGTACAGGCCAATACAGTCATGCCAATTATTTACTGCTGACATCTACTCTGATTAGTCCATGCCTTTGTGATACTGGTTGGTGAAGGCTGAGTAGCTCCCTGGACTAACTACAGTCCATCCTTGTTATTTGCAGATTTCATATTTATAAAATCGCCTACTTAACTAAAATTTGTTTGTAACCTCAGAAGTAATACTCTTGGTGCGTTCATGCACATGTCCATTCATGCACATGTCCAGAACAGGAAAAGATGTGAGTTCCCCACCTCCTACATTCCCAGATGAGGTCAGCTACCTCCGCCTTCTTGTTCTGTGACAGTGGAGACGGTAAGAGCAGACCTGCGCAGCACTGCGCAAGGAGCTCCAGCTCGGCCGCTTGGACCAAGCTTTGAATCCCTACCAGGGCACCTGCTGGTGGAACGGCCTCAGGCAAGTCTCTTAACAGTTTCGGACCTCGTTTTCTCTTTTATAAAATAGAACAGAAAAAACTCTAGAAATGAGAATGAATAAGAATAAGAAATTAGAATACCAGGATGAGTTGTTTCTGAATTTAAGACTACATAATCTTTGTAAGATATGTATATGTATGTACCTAGTCCCCCAAGGAGCAACGACTCAGCATTTGCTAATTCAGTGTTGGAAGCAACTTTATGAAACATAACTGCTGTGAATAATGAGAACCAGCTATATATAAATAATTAAATAAATATAAAATTGTCATCTCTGTTGCATTTGATTTTGTTTTTAAATAATAATACATAATTATTTATAGATTATATATAGCTATCCTTATTTTTGGTTACATATTTTCATATAAACTATGTATAAATACAAGACTGAATTAAATACGTATATCTTGATCCTATGTAAAATTATTGTAATGACGTTAAAGTCATTTTAAAATAACATCCTTTCAACAAACTGAGGGTTGCTGGAGTGCGGGGTGGGGTGGGAGGGATGGGGTGACTGGGTGATAGACACTGGGGAGGGTATGTGCTCTGGTAAGCACTGTGAATTGTGCAAGACTGTTGAATCTAAATTATGTCTTTTGTTCTACCAGATTCATTTTGTAATGTTGGTAAATTTCTCAACCTCTTCGTGTGTGTGTGCGTGTGTGTATGTGTGTGTTATATATGTTAAGGAAAAAAAAAGAAGATAGCAGGAGGGGAAGAATGAAGGGGGTGAATCGGAGGGGTAGATGAACCATGAGAGACGATGGACTCTGAAAAACAAATTGAGGGTTCTGGGGGGGGGAGGATGGGTTAGCCTGGTGATGGGTATTAATGAGGGCACGTTCTGCATGGAGCACTGGGTGTTATTATGTACAAACAATGAGTCATGGAACACTACATCTAAAACAAATGATATAATGTATGGGGATTAACATAACAATAAAAAAATTAAAAAAAATAACATCCTTTCACATTAAAAACCAAGGGAACTTTTGTTTTTTGTTATTGTCACTAATAACAATTTTGTGAATTTCTTCTTCCTCTTTTCCTCCCGCCTAAAACTTGCAAGTGTACACCTTAGTTTGACTTCTAAAGAAAACACCATCTCAAAATTGTGCTTCTCTAGTTGTCAGTCTATAAGAATTTTCCTCTGCAAAGCTCCATTTATAGTCTTTACCAGAACCTAGGTCATAGGCTCATAGGAGCATTTTATTTAATGTTGTTTATAACCAAAACCACTGGCATCCCAAAACACTGAATGCCAATTGCACTATACTTTGAAAAGAAGCTATTTGTCACTATAGATTTCTTATCATATTTCATTTGTTGCAGAGGAAAGGCCTTTTATTTTATGTGAAAAATGACTTCTGATTTGATTTAGTGGCAATTTTTAATTTAGGTTTTCTAGTTTCCTTTTATTTTTCCTTTTCTCTAACCATATAAAAATGTCCCAATACTGCAAAATGTGCCTGTTTCATGTAAACAAAAGTAGGCGCTAATACAGCAAAAAGTTATAAGCATACTAAAATATGTAATTAAGATTCTTATTTTTTTAACTGGAAAAATATTTATTAAAATATAAATAAATAAATAAATAAATAAATAAAACAGAAAAAATGTAATTATTAGGCATTTCTAAGTATTCACAATTCTACACTCTAACCACCTGTTTTGTGACAGAAGCTCCGCTCTTGTGACTAAATTTTAAGCAAAAAAAATTGGCTTTTAATCTTGGCCACCTAGAAATAGTTATTAAAATAGAAAAATATAAATGAAGTCCTCTAGTAAGGAACTGATCCGACATACATGGTTATTGTTGATCTTCTGTTAGATTTTACAATCTTTTTCAAATAAGTATTCAAACATGGCACTGTACCCTTAAAAGTTTTTCAAAAGCCTTCCTATTGACGTAGTGTTTTGTTTCTGAAAGCACTAGAAAAACGACACATACACACACACACACACACACACCAAAGAGGTTAAGAAATTTACCAACATTACAACGTGAATCTGGTAGAACAAGAGACATAATTTAGATTTCATCCCTCACGGTTGTATTTAATGAACTCCTCATTTCTGTTCATTTTAAAGTATAGTGTTGTTTTATAGAGAAAGAAAAACATTTTACCTTTTTTATTCCCCAGTAAGCTATTAAAATATAATATCCTTGGGGATCAAGACTTTTCACCTTGCCCTTCTAGGTGTCTATATAAAAAATAATTGATTCCACTAAAGGTTAGAGGAGGAAAAATAAAATTGGAATCAAGAATACGAGGACTTTCAAACATCATATGAAAAGTTTATTTTTTAATTCACTAAAAGAACACTGAACATGTTTCTGAACATCACTTTGAAATTCTGTTTCTGTTCCACCTATTAAAATTGGATTCCACACAATTGGATTTAACCCAAAACTCTATTTCCATGGACCAGCAGCGGAACTGGATCTGATTTGTTTAAAGGAGAACTAGATCTTTGTATATTACCCATTCATTGGTTTTTAGCCTTGCAACCAGAAAGTATACACAACAAAATGTTGTCATTCCAGCAAGAAAAAAGAGAGGAGTGAGGGGAGGGTGTGAAGAGGTGTCCTGTCCTGCCCTTGCAACTGTGGACAGTGATCATACACAGATGCACTTGGCTGTCTGTACCTGTTTGTCTCCTCTCACCAACCCTTGCCTTCAAGGTCATTCGGCCTAATATTCACTTAGCCTCACCACCAACTCAATGCCTATGTTAGTGATTTATTGCTGTGTAACAAATTGCCATGACTTAGTGGCTTAAAACAACACACATCTATTATCCCACTGTTTCTATGGCCAGGAATCTAGATACTATTTAGTAACGTCCTCTGTTTTGGCGTCTCTTATAAGGGCTACAATCACAGTGTTGACCAGGTCTGGGGTCTGATCTGAGGCTCTACCAAAGAAAGATCCACTGATACATTTGCATGGGTTTTGGCAGGATTCAGTTCTGGCAGGTCTCCAGACTGAGGTTCTCAAGTCCTTGCTGGCTCTTGGTTTCTTGCCACTTGGGCCTCTTCATGTGGCAGCTTACTTTCTTACCAGCAAGAAAGAATCAATACAGAGAATACGACAGTAAGACGGAAGTGAAGATGTCATGTAACATAATCATAGAAGTAACATCTCACAACCTTTGTTGTATTCTTTTGGTTAGAAACAACTCATGGGTCTCTACCTACACTTAAGGAAAGAGGATCACACCAGAGCATGAATACCAGGAGGCGGAGAGCGGACGCCTCTTAGAGTCCACCTGCTACAGTGCTGGTCCTAGATCCGTTATCTACACCTTAAATCACATGAGATGTTTGAAACCTCATTTTATTAATAAGCCAGTTTATTCAAACCAGTTGTTTATTATTATTATTATTACCATTATCATTATCATTATATATTTGCCTGACGCCTGATACCTTGGTTCCTTGAACACTGTGTTCCAGCCTTGTTCTTATACCTGAACACTTACCTGGTAATTTGGCCCTTTATTTCCCACACACATACCTTCTTCATCCCTATGAACCAAATGTTCATTTTGACTCCTACATCAAACGATGGGGTTCTTGATTGATACTAATGCTCCTCGTGGATACCTACTTCCTATTGCGGAATTTCCCCCTATTAGCCTTCAGCAGCTGGCTAAACGGATAATCAGCATTTAGACTTGGTTTGTATCTTTAGCTCATAGTGCTTGTACCACATCTGTCTTTACCCCATAGACCAATGATTGCTTTTCAGACTCGGTGTTTGGAACTTACCTCTTTGTACTGATTTCCTGAATAACCAATCCCAAGTCTTACTCCCGTATTGCAGCATTTGCTATTCTCCTGACCCTTCGAGCTTTCCTGGTCTCCTGACAGTAAACAGTTCTGATCTGGCCTATGCTGAAAATATTTGATCCTGAGTTCTGATAGTTGTTTACTTCCTAGGAAAAAAAAAATTACTTCTATAAATTCTTCCCCAGTGGAAATTCCATATCGAATCATGAACGTTTGCAAGGATTTTAGAAAATAGATACTCACTGAAGCAAAACCCTGTAATGATAAAGGAAAACATTTACAAGGATTTAAGAAAATACAAATATTCATTGAAACACAACCCTGTAATGATGAAGAAAAGAGGCTTTTATCCCAGAGAAATATTGCTTTCTCAATGTAGATATTTAAAACTGCCAAACTACCTATTCTGGGTTTCATTTTATTAAATAGATACGTTAAGTGGAAAAGAGGTTAGTTCTCTATAGAGCCAACATTATTTAAAAATATATATACACATCTTTGTTTAAAATCACAAGTTTAGGGGCGCCTGGGTGGCTCAGTTGGTTAGGCGACTGCCTTTGGCTCAGGTCATGATCCTGGAGTCCCGGGATCGAGTCCCGCATCGGGCTCCCTGCTCGGCAGGGAGCCTGCTTCTCCCTCTGACCCTCCCCCCTCTCATGTGCTCTCTGTCTCAAATAAATAAATAAAATCTTAAAAAAAAAAACAAACAAGTTTATGTTCTTTACTCTGCCTGAAATAACCTCGTGTGTCATGCATTTTTTCCTGCCCAAATCCTGTCGATAGCTGAACTCCTTGGACCTCTTCCTGATCACCTTAAACCAACATAGAGTGAGTACTCTCTCTAAACCTCCAGAGACAATACTCGTACTGCTTCAGGGATGTATCATGTTTATTTCTTTTTATGCACTCCTTTTATGATGCTGCTAGATTGTAAATGTCTCTATACTAAAAACGATATCTTCCTTACTCTTTTATTCATTGAGATGTATTTATTGTGTCTTTGAACATTTTACTTTTTCAATAAATATTTACTGAACTGAACTGCATTGTATTATTTCTTTTCTTATTAAGGAAGAGTTTTTTCCAATACATTTTAGTATTTATATGAGTAATATACTAATAGTTTTATTATGAATAGTTGGTTGTTGGTATCTTTGACATCACATGTGATTTAATTAATGAAAACTTTAAGTTAAAAATATGACGATATTGGGGAGCCTGGGTGGCTCAGTTGGCTAAACGGCTGGCTCAGGTCATGATCTCAGGGTCTTGCTCTCCCTCCCTCTGCTGCTCCCCCTGCTTGTGCTCTCTCACTCGCAATCTCTCTGTCTCAAAAAAATGAATAAAATCTTTTTAAAAAATGATATTGGTAATTACTAATTAATAATACTGGAAATAAACTGCAAAACTCATTTTTTGAAATAGCTACCATCGTTTTACATATAGTAGATATTTTTAAATTTTCTTTGTCTTATATCTTCCTATTTTATTTCTTATTAATTTATCAGTTTAATTTTGATACATTGGCATGCTTCAAAAAAAGTGCAGTATTTTGTAAGTGGATATGTTAATTAAAGGTATAATGTCATTTGAATTTGAAATACCTTGAATGTCTTAAAGCATTACAAAACTGAAACTTTGAATCGGGATATTAACTCCAAAAAGACCCTTCTCTCTCTATAAGCAGTAGAAACTGTGAGCTTCACTATAGGACTCTGTAGGAAACTGTAGGGGACATTGGGATTCCCCAGCTGTATCCCCATTTCAGGAAGAACCTATTTCCCCAGGGACTGAAAGTATTTCTGAAAAATGGCCCTTGGTGGTCAACTCTCTTTGAGGATTGCCTCAGGTTTTTTTTTTTTTAACTTTATTTTATTATGTTATGTTAGTCACCATACAGTACATCATTAGTTTTTTTGTTTTTGTTTTTGTTTTTAATTTTTATTGTTATGTTAATCACCATACATTACATCATTAGTTTTTGATGTAGTGTTCCATGATTCAAGACTACTGCTCACTCAAGTCTTGGCTCCGACCAGGGCAGCCCACATCTAATAACTGACCAACAGGGGGCATAAAGGACTTGCCTGCTCACCACTTGGAGCAACTCTGAAAGTTCATCCCAACTTCAGAGCTCTCAGTGGGTTTGGCTAAGTCCTGGGACTTCATTTCAGCTCGACTTCTTTGTCCAATCTTCTTCCTTCCTGTCCTTCCACAGGTATTAATCCATAAGTTATTCCCTAATAGACACCTTGTTTGCTCACTTCCATCTCAGAGTCTGCTTCACAAGGAACCCTACTTGCAGCAAACTTGAAAATGCTCTTGGCAGGAGATACAAATTCCACAAGAAGATAAAATCAGGATTCTTTGCTCTTTCTGCTTAGAGTTTTTTTCCCCCAACTTTTGGTGCAATTAACATTAAAGATTGGATAATTAATTGTCCTTGATGTGTCCTGTGCATTGTAGGATATTGAGCAGAATCCCTGGCCTCTACCACTAAATGCTAGTGGCATACACATAAAAACACCCATAATGTGTATGTAACAAACAAAAATGTCTCCAGACATGATACATGCCTGCCCCTAGGGAGAGGAGTGAAAATTTCCCTTTGAGAATCCCTACCCTATAGCTAATTTTCTAATGAAGAAAGAGCAATAGGGGAAAAAAAAAAGGAATGAACTTACTATTTCACCCAGACAGTAGGTGGTCAGTGGGTAGCAGTTGACAGTAACCAAGTGATGGGGCACAGACAACAGATGCCTAGCATAGGCCTCCAGGGACACCGCCCCTTCCACACCCACTCCAGCCCTACTCCACCAGCACCACTGGGTTAGCAATTAAGAGTCAAGATTCTACAATTTGGAACTAGGGGCCAATGTTTACTTTTTCTTTAATGTATTATAATGTCTGTAGAGTCTTTAATCATGTTTAATGTTGGTAGGATTCATTATTTATAGGCTTCTAAAAGGTGTCAAATTCTCCACAGTCCTTGATGAAAAGAGGGGGGATTCTTTGATTCCATAGAGAAGCTGTATGTTTTCGTTTTACTGTTTTTTTTTTTTCCTTCAAATTCTTGAAGTGCCACTATTCTTAAAGGATCTCCTGGTCTTCTTTAAATGTTGTATTGTTTAATAGAGACACTTCTTCCACTTATAATCCCTGCGACTGCAGGTGAAGCTCTGATATGGAAATTCTGGAGAATTTCTCCAACTCTTGAATTCTTCAGTATATAGCAAAGCTGGATTTGGGCGAGATAGGAGGCCTACAATTGGGGCAGAGGAGGACCAGAGGCACATGGGGGCTAGCATATAAAGAATACACATCTTTTGTTGGCGGGGATGTGGAGAAAGGGGAACCCTCCTACACTGTTGGTGGGAATGC
>NC_138370.1:15135909-15157105 GCF_054177405.1 Leptonychotes weddellii
GGGGGGGAAATCGGAGGGGGAGATGAACATGAGAGACGATGGGCTCTGAAAAACAAACTGAGAGTTCTAGAGGGGAGAGTGGTGGGAGAATGAGTTAGTCTGGTGATGGGTATTAAAGAGGGCACGTTCTGCATGGAGCCCTGGGTGTTATGCGCAAATAATGAATCGTGGAACACTACATCAAAAACTAATGATGTACTGGATGGTGATTAACATAACATAATAAAAAAAAGTAAAAAAAAATAAAGAATACACAACTTTAAAGAGAATACATCTCTCTGTCTTCGGTAGGTATGGCATTTTTTCCCTCTTGCAATTTGGAATATACTTAAATAATTTCCCATTACCAAGTGCTCCAATCTTCTCTACTATGGCTATAGTCATGTGTTATTCCCACCGAAATAATTCTAAAAAGAAATTTTAAAAGGAGGTGCTCTTTTATATGTGTGTGTGTGTGTGTGTGTGTGTGTGTATGCTTTGAAAGCATTATATGCAAACCAACTGCAGGACAAATAGCTACTCCTCAGCATTATCTTTAACCATTGTCATTATTTTTATCTAAGATTTTACAATATTTTCTGCTAACAAATTTAGTTTTTACATGTTTGTTAATGTAACTTCATATCACAGGGTTTAGTATTAGCAACTCTGTGGGATAAGAGACAGAGAGAATATCCATCAAATACAGGTAATTTTTAATTTTATCAGACTATTTCTTTCTATGAAGAATTTATAACTTTCTCATCTCTAATCAAATTCCCTGCCATAGGAGCACATTCTAATTAGAGCCGTCTGCTCCTAGCAGGGTATTCATCCCAGACCAATGTGTGGTGAAACATTCTAATCCATTTTAAGCATGTAATTTGTTTCTGCACTCAAATTCTAGGCAAAGAGCAGCTGGATGTCATTGGAGACTTTTCTTACACAACGAGGATGAGGAAAGTTAAAACAGAAATTCACTGAGTGGAAACCAAAGATCTCTAATTAGGAAATATTAATGTAGGCCATGCAGTGGGAGAAATGAATGACCACCTGGTCATATTGTGCTTATTAAGGTGGTTGACCCTAGGAAACTACTCCCATCCCATTTGTTCATAGGCCATAAGCCACTTCTTTCCTGAGATCACAAGGCGTGATTTGTTCATCTATCCATCCAGTCATTTATTCATTCATACTCTAAACATTGACTATTTTTAAGCAAGGTGCTATGCTTTGTGCTCAAAAGAATACCGAGAGATATAAGTCACTAGGATTTCTTTTGAAAGTTGGTAGACACTGCAAAATAATGTCTAGAGTTTCTTTAAGATCATTTTTTTTCTTATGTCTTAAAAAGTCTTGGGGCGCCTGGGTGGCTCAGTCTTTAAGCATCTGCCTTCGGCTCAGGTCATGATCCCAGGGTCCTGGGATGGAGTCCCGCATCGGGCTCCCTGCTCCGTGGGAAGCCTGCTTCTCCCTCTCCCCCTCCCCCTGCTTGTGTTTCCTCTCTCGCTGTGTCTCTCTCTGTCGAATAAATAAATAAAATTTAAAAAAAAGTCTTTAAGCTAGTCTATTATTATCCCTACCATAAATATGGATATTAAGTATATGTAGTATATTATTCTTCCCACAGTTTATGTGTTATTACATAACTGTAAGAATTCAGAAATCTGAAATACTGAAATGTAAGGATGGTATGTTCTATGATACAGTTATTTGTATTCAAAAGCCAGCACTAAAGAGCTCAGAATGGACATAGGGTTCATAAAAGGACTAGAAAAGGGCACTATTCAAATTTCCATAATTGGAAATAATTTGAAATAAAAATATAAAATGCTAATTCAAATGTTAATGAATGATCCCTAAGAGACAAGTATACACACACACACACTAAGCTGGAGGTCACCTTTAGAAGGTTAGGATCTGTATTTCTATTGCATTGTGTAGCTTCACCATCAAGTTACAATTAAATGCAAAATAGTTTGAAAGGCTGTTCTTCAGGCTTTTATTGCTAATAGTCACTGCTGACATTGCCCTGTCTCTTCTACACCTGGGCTTCATTTCGACTTTCCCAGGTTTTGTGATGGGTTGAAAGAGCATACTGAAAGAGGAAAAAATACCATACCTACAACAGACAAAGAGATGTATTCAACTGACCCAGAGCAGACTATTTCTAAAAAGGAACTGCCACGAGCACACACACACACACAGGCACACACACACACAGCCTTTCACATGAGGTGAGCACTGACAGTTTCGGGTTTCAAAATGAATGAACCCAGGTACACAAAGAGCCCTATACCCACACAAGCACATAGAACAGAATTCACTTATTTCAGCAGAGAATGAATACGCGATACCAACAAAAAAAGACACCATGTATTTTACAATTATTCTTCATTAAATATAGAGCCAAGATTAAGCTCTGGTGACCAAAACAAGAATCCTAGACCCAGACCCAGAGCCGCTTGGGGCTGCAGGTAACGTCACTGAAGTGGTTCAGCTATGACGGCTTCGGGTGTAGGTTACAAAACAGAAACGTCTGAGTGGCCACAGACACTCCCCGGTCTCCAAAGGCATACCCCACCAATTCCAGATACAAGTTTATCCTGGAAACAAACAACAGCCAGCATTGCACCAGTGATGATGCCCATATTTGGAGTAGTTGACCAGCCCTGAAGCAAAGCCCTTCTTAAACATGTCATCACTGAAGCTTATCACTGATTATTGCTTAGTAATACCTTGTCAGCCTTATTTCATTCCTTCTATTACAAGAGTGTATATTAAGAGACTTAGCCTGTAAACAGTTGACTCTGAGCTCATTTCAGATTAGCAAAGCATAGGAGAGAGAGATCAATAATGCATGCAGTGCTGCAGCAAAATGGTTTGAGTGCATGAAAATGAGTGACCATATTACATACGGTTTACCAAAGGTTTGTTGACATTTGTTCACAACTGGGTGGGAGCTAAGCATAGACATCTGTATAAATATTAACCAAGACTAGACTTTCAACAGATCATTCCAATTAAGATACTGTAAAATAATTGCAGACCAGAAGACTGCTGCATGGTTTGCAGATAGCTCATGTGTAGACTCTGATGACAATGCACATTATATTTAGCATAAACATCATGTATTTAGGACAAAGACAGACCCAATATTCTTAGTGCCTGCAATATCTCCTTAAATAGGATCTTTCAATTACCTTGATGAGAAGAGGTGGCTTATACTTCTGACAACTCAGTAAGATATTTTAACATGTTTCTTTACACTGAAGTTATCATTATTATTATTATTATTGCCATGTTGAAGGAATTCAAATGGGAAAGAAATAAAACAGGAGTAACAGATATCTTTAAGTTGTCTTCCAAGATTCACAAATGAGCTTTGTAAAGAAAACTTAAAGCTCTGGCCTAGTGTTTTTGTTCTGTTTTGTTTAATGAGCTCCACTTTAAACTCTATAAAGCTTGTTGAATTCATTTCAAATTTGTTCTATCTGGCCCATAGGGCACTACTTGAAGGGTATGTTCATGGGTGGTATGTCTGGGCATGTGCGGTGAAATCTCAATGCCAGTCTTCTTTGCCAGGTGACCTCCATCACGGGTTCATGTTAACACTGATCAGCTGCACAGCTGACGAAATGTCTGGAGCCTTAACCAAGGGCTTTGGCCTAGTCCTATATTGAAGCCAGATACTTAAAGAAGGGCCTCTTTTTTTTTTTTTAATTTTATTTATTTATTTGACAGAGAGAGACACAGCGAGAGAGGGAACACAAGCAGCAGGAGTGGGAGAGGGAGAAGCAGGCTTCCCGCCGAGCAGGGAGCCCGATGCGGGGCTCGATCCCAGGACCCTGGGATCATGACCTGAGCCAAAGGCACACGCTTAATGGCTGAGCCACCCAGGCGCCTCTAAAGAAGGGCCTCTTAGATTATACAGATTTATGAAGGCAAGGAAATAAAACTCAAATAATTTTTAAACCAAGTTTATTTTGTAGAAGCTCCGCTTACGGCAGATTCCTTCCGTCTAGCAAAGCAAAACAATCAATTTTTAGACCATTTCACCAGGGAAAAAGATAAAACCTTCCTTTAATAATAATTGCTATTATTAGAAACTTATTCCAATCCTCACTCCTTTACTTGTTTTGTTTGCTTCTTACCCCTGTGGCACACTTGAAGAAGCATAACCATAAGCCTGGTTATATCAAGCTATTCCTATTGGTTGTGAATGAAAGATGTACTGCCCTCTTATGTAAATAGCAAAAAAATATTATGTGTTAGGTAAAGAGGATCTTTTTTTAAACAATGGGTTAAAAACATCTCTTCCCACAAAAACCCTTCAGATTGGTTGGGTAAAAAAGATACAGCCATGAAACAATTAATGAACAAAATAGCACATAGAAATGTGGTTTATCTATTGAAGTTGTTTGTACTAGAAGCATCAAAAAGGCTTCACAGAAAAACTGGAACTTGAATTAGACCTACGTGATTTCATAAAAAGATGGATATGTAGAAAGAGAAAGGAAGGATAGACATAGATCTGAACACAAATGTGTGAAAGAATATGGTTTGCAATTATACATAAACATATAATCTATTTGGATATATAATGCACACATACTTAATAATACTTCAGATGAGTTCAATAAATGCGGGGCAGTACTTTGCCTAAGGTAAACAGCAATATTCATATGGTCCGGTCTTGAACATCTTAAGAGTCTTTCAAGTACTCTGATATTTTACTACACACTGATAAGAGTTAAAAAGAAAGGGAAAGAACACAAACATTACATTATTTTACTCTTTGGGAGTTAACTTTTTCACAAATTGTAATTATGATTGTTGGTCCATTCTACACAAAATGTGATAAAGTATTAAATAGACAAATGGCAGTGGGTTTTATATTTAAAAGTATAAATGAATTAGCTATCGTGATGACCAGCAGCTTATTTGATTAAACATCACTTACATGTGATAAGTTCCACAAAAATAAGAATCTTGTCTGTGTTATTTCTATTCTATATCTCCATAGACCATGCCCTATAATAGATACTATAATAGGTGATTGTTGAATGAGTAAATAAATGAACTGATTATAGAAATAGCCTCAGTTAGTGAGGAAACTCAAACTAATGCATGCTCATACCCAAAAATGACTGTGTCAAAAGAAAATAAATGGTACTTGTGTTTAGATCCTCTCCCATTCTTTTTTTTTTTTAAGATTTTATTTATTTATTTGAGAGAGAGAGAGAATGAGAGACAGAGAGCATGAGAGGGAGGAGGGTCAGAGGGAGAAGCAGACTCCCTGCCAAACAGGGAGCCCGATGCGGGACTCCATCCCGGGACTCCAGGATCACGACCTGAGCCGAAGGCAGTTGCTTAACCAACTGAGCCACCCAGGCGCCCCTAGATCCTCTCCCATTCTTAGAGGTCATATAAAAACGTATTGGGAAGGGGAGAACTAGGGTAATAATCCATAATTTTTGTTTGTGTGTTTTTAATACTAAGAATTAAAGTTCTCTCTCCCATTTCTGGCTGATTATACAACTTCAGATTATGAATGATTAAACATTTTGTGGAAATTTGGGTTTGGAGGTTTAGGTTTTAGTCTATGAATTCTAAAATCAAAATTCAAAAGCACTGACTTCTACTTGTTCATGTATTGGTAATGAAAAGAAATTTCCAAAGTTCCCCAAATTTTGGCCCACCTCAGAAGAGCTAATCTTATTTTTGACTCAATAACACAAGTAAGTATTTAAGTAAGCACTTACTACATACAGAGTTTAGTTAGACATTGTGCAATAGTCAAATAAATGTTATGATATTCAGTACTTATCATGGATGAGATTATACAGAGACAGTATGAGCAAACATTAAAAAACTAATTAACAAGTCAGTATAATACATATAAGTACCATATAAGTCAATGAAATAGTATTGTAGGGCTTCGAGGAAGTGAAATTCACTACAACTGGCATGGTCTTGGATGATTTCATGGAGGAAAGAATTATACCTTCAAAAATGAATACAATTTAGCATGACAAAGAAAGATGAAGGTGCATTTCAGGAATGCATTCACAGCCTGAGGAAAATCAGCATATCTTGAATGGGCATGGCATGTGTAGAGAAAAATATAGATAAGCCTTGCTAAGGAAGACTCTTCCTATGAAGGTGGGGGAGGTAAGAGGGAAATTACAGTTTTGCAGCATTTTGAGAGCCTCAAAGGACAGCCTAGGCTTTTAAGACAATTCTATAAACTGTGGTTGATGATATGATGAAAAGAGTCATTTTAAGATAATTTATCGGATGTGCATGCTAGAGTGCAGGATAAATTTGAGGTGGGATGTACTAGAGGCAAGATGTTTTGGGAAGCTCTTGGAATAAACCAAACATAAGAAAAGAGCTTCAACCACAGTGGCAGCACCAGACTGGAAAAGAAAGGCTAAATGGGAATGACATTTTAAAAGAGAAATCAATGGCACTTTTTGACTGATTGGACTTGAAGGGAGGCTCTAAAGGTCATTCTCAAACTAAAACAACTGCAAAAATGATCACAGAAGTAAAGGAAGTTCATGTACCATTTAGAAGGTTGGACCAGACGACCTCCAAAACCTCGACCAAACTAAATTCCACGCCTTATGCCTGGATAAATTGTTTCCCTGTCTCTCCCCTCTGCCCATCCAGCTATGCCCATCCATTCACATCTACTTCTTGTCTCAGAACTCCTTAGAAATCTTGCTGTCTACTCCATGCCTTGTACAGGATCTTCTTCTTTGAGCTTCTGATGCATTCACTTCTCTTCCACATAATCTGGGTATCTAATTGCACCCTCCTGCATATTATAGTAATACTGTTTTGTATGAATCTTTCCTCCCTCACTAATTTTCACTCTTCCTATATACAAAAGCTACCACTGAATTAAATATTAACTGGTATAAAATATGACCCTGTAGATTGAAGTAATAAATCTAAATAAACACATCAGTTTTCACTAGGTAACTGGAAATGTTAATATGCAAAGGCTACAGGAAAGCCTGCTTGTACTGAATCTTCAAAAACTCAAATAATCTCCTCTGCGGTTTGAAGCTGAAACTATTGCTAGGCACTCAAGTAACATCTATGAAAATAAAGCAAGAGGCACTAGAAACATGTGGCACGTACCCGGTATTGCTGAACAATTAAAAAGCCTCTTCTGTGAGTCACAATGGAGCTAAACCTTTCCTGTACTGTAAAAAGAGAAACAATTCAATGGTGTCTTTGTGCTGCTCAGAAAATCACACAAAGTCACTTTCTGCTTTTTAGTTTGCTCTCTGGCCCTACGTAAAAAATTGTCACAGAAATTGCTTTGTGCTCAGCAAAACCCAACTTGTTAACCCCAATGACTGGAATCATTTAAGGTCAGAAGGTAAAAACTACCTGCTGCGTCACATTTTCGCAATTCAGAGGTTTCTTCTTTACTCAGCATTTATGTATTGGTTTCTTTTTGTGGGACCCTTATTTCACTTTCAAAAGGCCCACTCTTGATTAACTTGCACTTGGTAAGCAATCATTTACTGAGAGTCATTTGGGTTCTGAGAACAACATTAAGGAATTTGGAGATGAGACCATATAAAAATAATTATATACAAAGAATTCAACTTGAAATCCTGAAATAGTAGCAAATATACTAAGCTTGATGTTGTATTTTATAAATACATAAAAAAAGACATTGCACAGAGAAAAAAATGGAAATGATGATCTATAACATATAACATATAATTCATAACATATAATTTATACAACATATAATTTATATAACATATAATTTATATAATCTATAACATACAGTTTATGATTATAATTTATAATTTATGATTAAGAAAACTAGAACATTATGAAATTTTCATTGTATGGGCTTCAATCTAAAAACAGAAATATAATCAGCATTGAAAAAAGGTCGAAAGGAAATAAAAAATCTTAAGGTCCATGACACATTTTAAAACAAAGAAGCAGGAAATCTGATAATTTCTTCTCTAAATGTAAAATTACAAATTTCATAAAATTGGGGATTTGGACAATAAAAGTAAAATATTCAGTGGTAACATTTTCATAGTATTTTATAATGCTCTGTTTATATTGTATCTTTGTTATTAAGTAATGTAATGACAAATACATTTTCCTAAAACACGTAATTAGAACAAACTGATGGCTAAATGAGTAAATACTGTCCCTATATGAAGTAGCCCCAGACTGCTGTCTTATATGTCAATTCCTAGCATTTTGTCCATTCATAGGACCTTATGTTTAATTTACCATTCACTGTAGTCTACTAAATAACACCAAGGGAAATCATGTTGTTAAATCAATTACATGAACTTTAAAAAAAAGTCAAAATCAATAGGCTCTTTTCTGAGAAACTGTGGGAAGTTCTGTGAGTGCTCCATAAAGTTTTTATTTATTCATTACTGTGTAGCCAAGACCTGCCATATCACTGCAAGCTATTAGTAAAAAAAGGGATAAAGAAATACATACCTGAATTAGTAAATAAATAAAGAACAAAATTTTGTGATATTTTTCACTTATTTTCGAAGTCCTCTTTAACTTATGTCCAGGCTATGTCAATTCTGCATAGGCAACAATTGCTGAAAGTTTAAATGTCAAGTAACTGAGGTGCTAGCTATCATGTGCATTTTTTAAATATTTTACACTAAAGTTAAATATATTCCATATGAAACATTTTTTAATGAAAGAAGGAAGTGTTGTAGGATACCAAAGTTGTTTTATTTCAATATCAAATTCCCCCTCTTTGTCTTTATTTGAACTATAGATGTGCATAGCAAATTCAACTTTGAATCAAAATCTTGCAGTGGGTTCTTTTTGCCTCACTAAAATGTTAGTAGCACATAACTAGCTCAATAGGTAATATTTTAACTCACTGACCGTAAATTAGAAAGGAACAAGGGGTTGATTTTTTCCATGTCTGGAAAGACAACACTGTGTTTTGAAAAGTAATTTTAAGTCAGAACTATGCAAGACGGGCAGCAGGGTTATGAAGCAAATTCCAATAAACTGTGAGATCCCTTAATTTGTCACACTTAAAACGCTAAGATTTGAGGGTAAAGTATTAAGTTTAACATCTTTCATTTGAAGTGTTTCTACATGTACCTTGGGTGGTTGAGTGGGCCTTGGTATTTCAGAGCAATTCTCCTTGATGTGAATGGAAGTCCCCAGTGTTATGCACTTCCTCACCTCTGTGTGCACATGATGTGTTTCTGAAGAATCAGTCTTGTGGAGAAAGACAGGATAAATAGTTCAAAATGTCCTAGAGAAGCTGACTTTTTTTCAAAACTACCTCTAACGAACTAATTTATAAAATGCATCCTCACTGCCCCTCATGTGTTCCTTTATAGGCTAGAATTTTTATACAGAACAAAATTGCACAGAATGCCCCTTGAAAGAAAAAGAAAAAAAACAAAAACAAAAACATGTTTTGCGGAATCAAGACCTCCAGAAAAACAGTGCATAGCCATCATTAGAAATTGCTCTAGCGATATTTCTTCAAAATAACCAGATATGCCATTTTGTAACATTCACCAGAGGTTATGCTATTAAGAGGGTTTTCTGAAGAATGATTAAATATTATCCACTTCATCCAGGTTATAAGTAGCTTATAATTTCAATCAATCTTATACATATTTTTATTAACAGTTCATAAATCTAATTCTTTAACAGTTTACGCTTATCCCTACTTGATAAATGAAGAAATTGAATGTATTTGCCATGGGTTAAAAATATCAGTAAACAAATAAGCACTCACTCTCTTATAGGATTGTTAAAACCACTCAGTGAGCGACTTTCTACTCCAGATGTGAGCTATCAGAGGAGCAGTTCTTCTCTGCTGAATAGATTGTCAGTCTGGCAAGAGTCCAAGGTGCTTTTAGAATTCAACATAATGCAATTGTTCTGATACCAAAACCAATTTTTAAAGCGGAGATAGAATTCACATACCATAAAATTTGCCCTTTTAAAGTGTATAATTCAGTATTTTTTAGCATATTTACAAAATGATGCAACTATGACCATTATCTAACTCCAGAACATTTTCATCCCCCCAAGAAGACAGTCCATAGTCATTAACTATCACTCCCCATTCCCCTCCTCTCAGTCCCTGGCAATCACTAATCAGCTTTCTGTCTCTATGGATTTGCCTATTCTGGACACCAAAACCAGTTTTGAAAGAGATTTTTTCTTTCATTGGTTTGCTGGGATAATTGGTGCAGCTCTATCTTTATTTTACATTTTAAAAATAAAAACAAAACATCTGGGTGATAAGGAAAACGGAAAACATTGCAGATTTTTGTCAAATATTATTCAGAATGAGAATTAATTTCTTAGGGAAACACAGAAAGAAACTTTGCTTCCTGGGATGTTTCCTAGAATTCATTATTTCAATTATTTTATTCATGCTACCAAAGAAACCTTCTTAAGGGAATTATATTATTTTCTTGTAGGAAGCACATTAGACTAATTGTATTTTATAGTTAAACAAATAACATTAAACATAGCTTAAACATGAAAAATTTCTTTACTAAAGATTTACATGAAATAATTCTCTGAAAACATTCAAATATTTGATATTTTAGCATAATTGCTCAATTCTGTGAAAGAGAATCAAATGCAAATTTGTTCTTAGTAATATGAAGAATGAAAATTCAGGTCCTAAACTGTCTATATTTAAACTAGAAGAAATTTACTCTTTATAATAAAATTATAATGTGTTAAAATAAAAGCATTCTCAATAGCAAATGGTGTTACTGACTAGCTTTGTCCATAAACCTATGATTTGAACACCTTCTGGATTCATTCCAGCCACAGTGCTTGGAGTTTTTAAGTAGGAAGCAGGGATAATAGAAGTCTATTGCCCTGTAGTCTTATTAATTAGAACATAAAGGTCTGGTTTGAGGTAGTGTGGTGAGAAGAGAAAGGGCAAGATAGGGCATTTCAAAGAGATTGAAACAATCAAAACTTGGGAACTAGTTGGATGTAGAGAAGGATAGGATGGCTCCAGAATTTCTTGCTTGAGTGACTGGCTATTTCAGACCAAATTTACCAAAAGAGGAGATCAGAGAGGAATTAAGAAGCTAGAAAAAAAAATTGGACATTTTTGTCCTATAGATATTGAACTCTCAATCAGGCATTTGGATATATGAGTTTATTGCTCAGAAAAAAGGTGGAGGCTAGAGAGATATTTGGAAATGATCCATATAAAAATGGTGGCTAGTACAAATTCTGGTTGAAGTCTCCCAAAGTGTTTAAAGAGAAAAGAAAAATCACAGGGAAGCCAGGAAGGTGAGATCAAAAAAAAAAAGACTGAAAGTTACTAAGCAAAGCAGTTCAATAAAAGGAAAAACAAAAGAGTAATATAATAAATACCAAAGAACTCAAATTTTAAAATAAAGGCATTGGTCAACAGAAATAAGTGAGGCAGAAAGATCCAGTAAGAAGAGGACTGAGAAGTGAATGTTGGAATTGCCTGTTTAAATATCATTAGTACTTTAGAAGAAAGGTTTTAGCACTGATGGAGATGTAAAGTAGGGAGTTAGATACCTGACCCTGGAGTTTGTGAGAGACTCCCAGGCTGGAAATACGCATCTGGAAGTGATTAGCTATTGAGATGGTGTGAGATTGCCTAGGTGGCGAGTAAAGAGAAGATGTCCTAGAACTGAGCTCTTGAGGCTAACCAACTTGAAGAGGTGACAAAGCAGAGGAGGAACCAGAAGAAAAACAAAACAAACAAACAAAAAAACCTGAGGAGGAGATGCCAGGGAGCAGCGAGGAACAACAAAAGACTTGTTGTCCTGATAGACCCTATCAACTTGAATTAAGGGCAATAGAGTGATCAGTGGCATCAAATGCTGCTGTCAGATGAAATGGAAAATTGACCGTTAGAATGAACTCTGTAGAGATTACTGGTTATGCCAAGGAGAGTTGTTTCAGTAGAATGGTAAGAGGAAATGCCTGAAAGGAGTATATTTAAGGAATGATGTCAAAGTCAGCAAAGGTAAAGAAAGCCTGAGGAATGGTTCCAGATTAAAGGCTACTAGAGAGACATGATAATTAAGTGCAATGAGTGATCATGGATTTGCATTAAGATAACTGACAAAATTTGAATGTACACACTATATTGGATAATGGTGTTGTAGGAATGTTTAATTTTCTGATTTTGATAACTTTAGTGTGGCAATGAAAGAGAACAGGCTTATGCTTGGGAAATACTGGTGTTTAGTTGTAAGGAGCACAGTGTCTCCAACCACTCTCAAATGACTCAGGAAAAACAAAGTGTGTGTGTGTTTGTGTGTATGTATATGGATAGATAGATGAGAGAAGAATAAAATGTAAACAAATGGTGAGTCTGGGTATAAGATATATGGAAGTTTGTTGTACTATTTTTTAAACTTTTATGTATGGTAGAAAGTAGACTGGAATAAAAAGTTACCAAAATAAGGAGGGGGGAAGAGAGAAAGGGTAAAACAATTGGAAACAGCAAGTATAAAAATTCTTGTGAATATCTCCTCTATAAAGGAAAGTAAGGGAAAGGGGTGATAGCTGGTGGGAGAAGTAGAGTCAGGAAAAGGTTAGGTTTTCTTTTTCCTTGATTGAGAGAAATACAGCATGTTGGCATACTGATGAGACTGTGCCAGCAACAAGAGAAAAAATGTTGAATACAAGAATAAAGGGGAAAACTTGTAGTGTGTTGTCCCTCCATAATGGGGTGGGGATGGAACCTGTGTACAAGTGGGGGCGTTAAGGAGTAGGGAGCATTCATCTATGGTAACAGGCAGAAAAGCAAAGTACATGCATGCAATTTCTGGAAGGCAGAAAACAGAGATGAAGAATATCTATCCCACTTACAGCCCTGAAATACCTGGAAAAGCAACCCTCATTTAGAGGGCTTTAGGGGAAGTAGTGTTATCAGAGGATAATCAGGTTTCAATTAGGCCTAAAAAGTGAAGGGAGGGGCACCTAGGTGGCTCAGTTCCTTAAGCATCTGACTCTTGCTTTGGCTCAGGTCGTGATCTCAGGGTCCTGAGATTGAACCCCCTCTTAGGCTCTGAGCTCAGCGCTGAGTCTGCTTGAGATTCTTTCCCCCTCCTTCTACCTCCCCTTCTGCTCCTCCTCTCCCTGCGCACGTGTGCTCTCTCTCTCATAAATAATAAATATTTTTTTTAAAAAAAGTGAGGAGGAAGTTCAGATATTATCCTAAAGAAATGATGGAGAATGTGTTTAAGAAGACACAAAGTGTGGGAAATCAAGTCAATTAGTGCATCCATAGAGAGCTCAGGTGTAGGGCCTGAAGGATGACAGAAGACTTGGGGACCTGGTTTCCGGGTGAATGAGGTAAAGAGGAATGTGAGGCACAAAGAGCTGAGTTCTGATTGTTTCCTGGAGAGAGGTGGGTAGCCAGTTCAGAATAGATGCTATGGGTCCAGGGGTTGACCATTCTTTCCTGAAGGTGCCAGTGTTGTGGCAACCATGGGGAGAGAGAAGGTCTCCATAACGATTATTTTTCCTGGGACCTGAGGCAACAAATGATGGGAGGGCTCCTTCTCTCTAAAGACATGGTGGTGTGTCCAGTGTGCAAGCAGTGGTCACACATGGAGTAGGAGGCTAGAAACAATCCCTTTTTCTGTGGGGATGAAATGTGTGGCCCTGGGGCGCCTGCGTGGCTCAGTCGTTAAGCATCTGCCTTCAGCTCAGGTCATGATCCCGGGGTCCTGGGATCGAGCCCCGCATCTGGCTCCCTGCTTGGCGGGAAGCCTGCTTCTCCCTCTCCACTCCCCCTGCTTGTGTTTCTTCTCTCGCTGTGTCTCTCTCTGTCAAATACATAAAATATTAAAAAAAAAAAAAAAAAGAAAGAAAGAAAGAAATGTGTGGCCCTGGGTATGGTGGCTGGAGCATATGTGGCTTAGAGGCTGCCCCTTTTCTCCAGCAGGGGGTCGGATGGCTGTGGGATGGATCATCTCAGTAAATAACATAACTATCCACCATAGAGCTCAGGCCAAAATCCTAGGCATTATCCTTGATCCCTTTCCCCCTTACTGCACATCTAATCCTCAGGAGCTTATCAACTCTTCCTCCAAATCACACCCTAAATCTGACTGCTTATCTCGTTTTTGCTACTACTACTCTCGTTCAAGCTGCTACCCTATCTCATCTTAGCGACTGTAATAACCTCCTAATCAGTCTCTTCCTGAGTTCACTGTTGCTCCTCAGTATATTTGTATCCAGCCATCAGCATGTTCTTTCTAAAATGTAAATAGATCATGTCAAGCTATGTTGTAAGATCCCATGACATTCCCTCATTCTTAGAACAACTCCTTCCCTAACTTACTAAATCTTACATTGCCCAATTCCTGCCTCTTTCTTCAGCTTCAGCTTCTAAATCTTTATCCTCTGTGTCTTTACCCATTGTGCTCAAAGAAGCCAAACTCATTTCCACTTTGGGCTTTTGCATTACTTCTCCCTTCTAACCTGGAAATTCTTTCTTCAGATTGTCCCAGGTTAGGCTCTTTCTTGTTATTCAGATCTTTTATTTTATTTTATTTTATTTTTTAAAGATTTTATTTATTTATTCATGAGAGAGAGAGAGAGAGAGAGGCAGAGGGAGAAGCAGGCTCCCCGCTGAGCAGGGAGCCTGATATGGGACTCGATCCCAGGTGCTTAACCATCTGAGCCACCCCGGCGCCCTATTCAGATCTTTTAAATAACAATAACAATATATAAAAAAAAAAACTTCCTCAGTTTATACTTCCTTAGTAAAGTCTTCACTGACTACCCAGTCTTAGTAGCCAGCCTGTCTCTATCTTTTATCAAATTACCTTTAGTTCTTAGCAGAGTAATTAATACTAACTGACATATACACCTGTGTATGTGTGTGTGTATTAGTTTAAAATATATCTCTCCTACAAACTAAAATGTGGGCTCCATGATGGTAGGGACTTTGTCTTGTTTACCACAGTATCTTTAGATTCTATAGCAGTGCCTGGCACATAGTAGGATATCAATGATTTTTTTTTTTTATGAACAAATGAAGTGTTTGCTCCAGAAACTATAATAAGACTGAGGGATGCAAAGTGAAAAACAAAACAAAACAAGCAAAAAAACAAAAACAAAAACCACAGTCTTTTTCCTCAAAGAGCTCAAGGTCTAATGAGAAAAATCCATAAACAAATCTTTAAAATACAATGTAGGGAGGGAAATGAGTGGAGTGATAGGAGGAAAGTATTCTGGGGGGAAGGGAGTATGGTCACTAGGCAGAGGGAATTATCTTTAAAAAGGTTAAGGGGGCAGCCATAAAAAAAAAAATGAAATCTTGCCATTTGCAACGATGTGTATGGAACTAGAGGGTATTATGCTGAGTGAAATAAGTCAGTCAGAGAAAGACAATTATCATATGATCTCACTGATATGTGGAATTTAAGACACAAGGCAGAGGATCATAGGGGAAGAGAGGAAAAAATTAAACAAGATGAAACCAGAGAGGGAGAGAAACCATAAGAGACTCTTAATCTCAGGAAACAAACTGAGGGTTGCTGGAGGTGAGGGGGGTGGGAGGGATGGGGTGGCTGGGTGATGGACACTGGGGAGGGTATGTGTTGTAATGAGCACTGGGTATTATATAAGACTGATGAATCACAGACCTGTACTCCTGAAACAAATAATACATTATATGTTAATAACAAATAATAATAATTTTTTAAAATAATAAATAAATAAATAATAAAAATAAAAAGGTTAAGGGGTCAGAGATAGGAGATAGGGATAGACGCAGCTCTCAGTACGTTTGTATAGGCTTATTTTTTTTCTATGATATGTAAAGCAATGTTATGGGGGAGAGAGGTAGTGAGGAAGAGAGAGAATGAGAGAGAAAGAGAGAATTTTGAAGTCTCAAGGGAGAGTCATGAGAATTTGAATAAAGCCACTGCTGGGAACATGAAGGGTACTGGACACAGAAAATTACTGAAGAGAGCTTAGTTAGGCCTCACCCAAGGTTGGAGTCTACAAATATGTAGTGGCCCCTGGAGTTGTTGAAAGAGTCTCTTTAAAACACACTGATAAAAGAAAATTGGCCAGCTCTGGAAACTGCAACACTATCTTACACTATGAGGATTAACCCAAAATGCTCTGATGATGTCATCCAACCTATGGGCAAAGAGAAAGGCAGAATGATTTGTGAAAAAATAAAAAGAGGCTACTGAGCTGTAGCCTCAGATTTCACTATGACATTTGGCGAGTTCATTATTTTTCTTCAGTTTAAGAATCAAGGGAGAAAAATGTGTTCTACTAGTTGACATTTTATATAACTCATTTAACAATAATGCTTAAGATATGCGATAACTCCAAATCTTGAACTCATATTTATTTTAACTTCCTTTGAAAAAAAAAAGTAAAACACTCTTATGTCATTTTTTGGAGCATTATTTTCTATTTCAGAGTATATGAACCAGCAAGTATTTCTATTCTTTTTCCCCTAGATTCTTTACATTTCTATAGTTTTATTTCATACTTTTCTAACAAAATAAATTATTTCTCAGAAAATACTTGAGGAAAAAAAATTTTGATTGCAAATAAAAAAATGTCATATTAAGCATAAGATGTGGTAGAGGTAGTATAATTTACAATGTTTTGATTTAATATCATAAAGAATATCCACAGAATAGAGTGCAGATTGGAATTCATGGGGACATTTTCTTCAATTTATGGAAAAATGTTATTCAGTGATATTTAATCAGGCTACTTGAATCTGAGATATAGGTTTAGAGCTCATTTTAATATTTTTTTCATATACTTGTTTTTTTAAAAGATTTTATTTATCTGAGAGAGAGAGAGAGAAACATGAGTGGGGGAGGGGCAGAGAGAGAGAGAGGGAGAGAGAAAATCCTCAAGCAGACTCCTTGTTGAGTGTGGAGCCTGACATGGTGCTCAGTCCCAGGACCCTGAGATCATGACCTGAGCTGAAATCAAGAATTGGATGCTCAACCAACTGAGCCACCCAGGTGCCCTATTTTTTTCATATACTCTTAATGTAAAATTACTTAGAAAAATTTACATTGACTCCACATGGAACATCCTCTTTTTATATCTTTTTTTTTAAAGATTTTATTTATTTATTTGACAGAGAGAGACACAGCGAGAGAGGGAACACAAGCAGGGAGCCCGATGCGGGACTCGATCCCAGGACCCTGGGATCATGACCTGAGCTGAAGGCAGTCACTTAACCAACTGAGCCACCCAGGCGCCCTCTTTTTATATCTTTTTAAGGTGAAATAAATATTATTCTAGTAAAATGACATTTGCAATGCAAATAATACTTTAAAGTGATAAAATATTATTCCTGTGAAACAGAACACTGACATTGAAAAGTTTTTGATGTATAAGCTGTAAATTTTAGTGAAAAAAATCATAAAAATACTAGTCATAAAATTAAGAAATTATGCAGTACATATGGGTTCTTTGTTCTCTAAAACATTTTATTTTCAACATATTCTATTCTGTTATATGATAATTCTTTAATATTCCATATTTAAATTTCAAATTTAAGCGCTAGATTTTAATATAGCACTTCATCATTTGTTAGTTTATGTTCCCTTTTATAGAAAGAGTCACTCCCTACTACTAAAAATATATGGATATTTCAATAGTTATTAAATCTGAGACAGCATCTGCAACAAAAATGTCGGACTGTTGTTGTTTCTCATATTATATATAAAATAGTAACATGGTATAATTTTCTTTCAAGGTAGACTGTTAAAAATACATTGTTAACCTTAGAGCCACCACTTTAAAAACAAACTGGTAAAGCTAATAGCTAAAAGTGGACATAAAACAAAATACTAAAAGATATTTAATTAAAACTAAGGCAGAAAATATGGGAGGGAAAGTCAAAGAAAATATGGCACCCATAGAAAACAAATAGCAAGGTGGTAGGCTTCCACTCACCTTTATAAATAATTATAATAAATGTAAATGGCCTAATATTTCAGTTAAAGTCAGAAATTGACTTCCAGTTTCCAGTTTGGCATGTGAGGAACCTGAAAGTCATCACTCTTTCTTAACAAGTAAAATGCTGAACAAATGGAAAATCAACAAGTCTTAGATCCATCAGAGAAATGAGCTTATAGGGCAAACTGATGCTCCCAGAATTGGAGAGACAGACAACAGATACAGAGAATTAGCACTTACTGGAGCAGAAATCTCCATAGGAACCAGTACTGGGGTAGGATATCCTAAACTGTAATTTACAAATTGCTGGACGCTCAGTTTGGGCAAGGGTGAGAGTTTTAAAATACCTGGAGAGTCCAGAATTAGGGGTATATACATATATATTTTACCTCCAGAAGCCCTACCCATCCCCCCCCTTGGGGGGGGGCGGTAATAACCAGTCTGAAATATGCCCAGAGCATTCTATTCTTAACAAGGCCCTCCCTCAAGAGAAACTATTCTACCAGAGCCTATTCTATTGGGGTTTTGTCAGAGCCTTACCAACCTAGGGAAAGGAAAATATGCAAGTTCAGCCCCCTCTAAATTTCCTGTCCCACCAATGGGGGTAGAAGGTCAGAGAAGCACTGTGAGTCACAGCCCAGAGACACAGGCTCACTAAAAGACCAAAGCACAATCGTAAGACTATACGATGCTTCCCTTCTCCCCACACCTTATTGCCCTACATTGATGATCTATTTACTGCAATTCCATTTACCCAGTACATCATGTCTGGTTTTCAACAAAAAGTTACAATGCATATTAACAGACAAAAACACAATTTGAAGAGAGATAAAAAGCATAAGAACCAGACTCAGTTATAGCAGAGATGTTGGAACGTCAGAGATTGTCAGTCTGGATAAAAAATCTCAATTACATGCTGTCTCCAATAAACTCATTTCAATATAATGATACAAACCGGTTAAAAATAAAAATATGGGAAAAGACATATCATACATCAAAAAAGCTGGAATGGTTATATATATATATATATATATATATATATATATGTTTGGGAGGGTGGCTATATTAATATCAGACAAGGTAGACTTCAAGGCAAGAAGTATTATCAGAAGTGAAGAGGAATATTTCACTATAATAAAGAAATCAATTTGTCAAAAAGATATAACAATTCTAAATGTTTATGCATCTAATAACAGAACTTCAAAATGTATGAATAAAATGGGCAGAATTGAAAGAAAAAATAAACAAAAGTCCATATTTATGGTTGGATATTTTAACACTCCTCTCTCAGCAACTAATAGAAGCAGTGAGAAAATCAGTAGGATATAAAAGATGTGCACAACTCTGTCAACTCAACATGACCAGTTTATAGAATATAGCATACAGTAACAGCATATTGCACACTATTTTCAAGTGCACGTGGAATAGTCACAAAAACAGATCACATGCTGGTCCATAACATGAGTCTTAAGAAATTTAAAGGATTAAAATCATGAGAGAGTAGGTTCTCTCAGCACAAATGAATTAAATCAAAAATCAATAGTGAAAAGACGTCTGGACAACCCCAAAATATTTGGAAATTAAGCAACATAATTATATATAGCCTAGAGTCAAAGAAATTAGAAACTATTTTGAACAACATGATAATGAAAACTTAACAAATCAATACTGTGGGATATAGGAAAAGCAATGCTCTGCTTAGAGTGAAATTTGATCTCTAGTAGTTACATGAAACATGTGACAACGAACAATCATAATATGTTAAAACTGTTTTCCATTCATGAGGGAATATTTAAACCTATTTTACTTGGAAATGGCAGAGGGTAAGGGACAGGTGTGGGCACAAAGGAGTACAACTATGAACAGGAGTTAATGTTTGGACTAGACATTGAAAAATGAGGCTAGGTGAGGGATTTCTGGAGAGAGAGGAACATGAACACGAGGAAGGACAGGGATATGTTGGTACCTGAACTGTTGATAGAACAGCCAGTATTCCAGTTTGCCTGAAGCATATGATTTTTCAGGAAAAGTGACCAGGTCTGAGAACATAAATTTGGGCAGTATCAGATGGTAGAAGGCCTTGTACGCCCTATGTTTTCATATAGGTTAATGTGCACAGGAGAATGCCTTCTGTTAACATATTCAACAACAACCTCCTTTTGCATCTCTAAAGGAAAAAGGACCAAGACGAAGGCAACAACCAGCCCAATATACATTACAGATATTGCAAAACAGAAGAAAGCTTGATGAATATCAAAATTAACAGAGACTTTTCCATATGTATCAGTTGTGGTAGCTTATTTGCCAGAAGGAAGAACCACTGCAGCTACTTGGCAGGTCTACCTAAACTAGAGCCAATTACACCTCTTCATAAAATCCAGCTGGCATGCCAAGTGTGAGAAAATAGTCCAGCTAAAATACATTACTGAGAAGTCTCGAATTTCCAAACAAAAAATTGTAAAACAAACAAAAAACCCAGCAATCTGTTGTCACTTCGAGGACTGGTTTTGCACCAAAGGATACGAAGTGATGAAACTGGTGTTGATTGACACTGGTCTGGAACAATCAAGGCCTCTCATTTGAGCTGAACAACTGCGAGAGTCCACATTATTGACTTACTGATGACATCAAAACATTATGTAAAATGCTTCAGTTCAAACAGAACTTAACATTGTCAGAGATCATAAAGCAGTTTTATTTTTCCCAATTCACAATTAAGTTATCATAGCAGCAAGTGGTATTCGGGGCTGTTAAAGTTACTCAGTTACAGAGCCAGAGGATTTGATGAGGTATACAATTTTTTCCCTCAAGGCTAAAAATGTAATTATGAAAATGTCTTGAACTGAAAAAGTATTGTCAGCTGTTTCCAGGAAAGATAAAAGATCATTTAAAAGGTAAAGAGATTACAGATAAAAGAGATACAAAATTAAGCTGAAACCATTACTGTAAAGAGAGCAAGTTATAAACAAGAACTAAACATTAAAACATTTTATTGTAACGAGAGAACAGGGCTTTCATTTTTCTAGAACAGCACTAAATTATTTAATTCATATCTTGATTAGTTCACTTGGATGTTTAAAGATGAGTAGATACGGAATGATTATTAAACTTTCAAAGGTGCTAAAGAAATGAGCTCTGAACATGGTTTGTCAAAGTGACAGTCAGAGACAGGCACTATCCTACACTCAATAACCTTTTCCTAAGTTCACATAAACTGCAAGGGGTATTTAATACTTTTTTC
>NC_138370.1:15157605-15191289 GCF_054177405.1 Leptonychotes weddellii
TTCTGCATGGAGCACTGGGTGTTATGCACAAACAATGAATCATGGAACACTTCATCTAAAACTAATGATGTAATGTATGGGGATTAACATAAGAATTTAAAAAATAAATAAATAAATAAATAAATAAAAAGTATATATGGATGCTGAAAAAAAAAAATCTGAATTTTTCAAGAAACATGGAAAGACAAGATACTTCAATTTGTACATATTCCCAAGTTATAGTGTTAACTTTATGCAAAAGCCTAAAGAAAAATGTATAATGTGATTATATTTTTTGAAGACATATTAAACGATGGTGTTGTAAATTGGATACTTGTTCCTATTTGCTCTAAATGTGATTGTATGCTCAATGCTCCCTCAGTTTCTCTCTTCGCCCTCCTTCTATCCTCCTCCCTCCCTCAGTGACAATAGGGACTTCTTCAGTCTGAACCTGAAATGAGAAAACGCAGAGCCCACCAGCCCTCATGTGACATGAACAGGGAATTTCTGTTACAACAAAAGGTGACTAGTGCAAGTTGTCATAGGGGGAGGGTAGAATTAATAAAAAGTTTTCCTCTCTTTTTTATTTCTGAAAAGAAAGACTTTTTTTATAACAGGTATTTTATAACCAAGTAAATAATGAAGCTGTATAACAACAAATAACAACAAGCTTTTCATTTAGACTCCTCTCGTGCTTTCCTCATCTCCAGGACCCAAGGAGGGTACTAACACCACAAACCACCAAGAGGTAAACGACATAAAATGATCTCAGCCTTCCTTCACCTCTAAGTTACATCGTTTTATTATTAAAAAATTGGTATATACTATCAGACATGTGTGGCTTTTTGGTTTGTGTTTTAGAGAGAGATGGCTGATAGTTGTGTTAGTCTACTTAGCATCTCAAATCCTTTTTCAAATCAAAATGACTTCTCAGGCCAAATCAGCTACTTTTAGTCCCTCCTATCATGATGAAAAAAAAAAAAACCACAACTGGGTCATAGTAGAATTAAGTCATTCAATCTAAGTCACTACATAATTCAGATGCAATTCAAGAAAATATAAACTAGTTATGACAACCAAGTCAATTGTTCTTCTAAAGTACAGTTCTCAGAAACATAAACATGGTTTCTTCTCATGAGTCTTGGAATATCCTTACTTGTAGAGATTATGAAATGTGTGCCCTCCTTTCTCCTTTTTCTCTCCTCAGATAACCTCAGTAAATCCAGTTAACATCTAAGTCAGATATTCTATTTAACTCAGAATAGAAGTCAAAGTCCACACAAAGCCCCACAGACTCCTCCATTATCTATCTAGACCTACTACTCTTGCCTCTCAATGATCAGCACCTTCTCCCCTTTAAGACTTGGCACTGGCTCTTCCCACTGCCTAGCACTCCCTTTCCCCAGTGTCCACTTGGCAAATTCTTTCACTTCCTTCACATTTGTACTCAAATATCACCATCTCAATGAAACTCAACCTGACCATTCTATTTAAAATACAACTCATCCTAAACTCTACATTTCTCTTACCATGTTCTATTTTTCTCTTCTTCCATAGCACCTATTGCCTAGCTAGATATAATTATTTATCTGTAATATTTATCATTTTTATTGACTGGAAATAAATGTTCCTTGTTAGAATGTAAGTTCCATGAAGGCCAGATTTTTTTTTAAGATTTTATTTATTTATTTGAGAGAGAGAAAGTGGGGGGAGGGGCAGAGGAGAGGGAGAGAATCTCAAACAGACTCCCTGCTGATCCCAGCTGAGTGTTCAGAGCTTTGTGGGGGATGGGGGGGGCCCTCGATTCCCATGACCCTGAGATCATGACCTGAGCCTAAACCAAGAGTCAGGAGTGTGGCGCTTAACCGGCCGAGCCACCCAGGAGCCCCGAAAGCAGAGGTTTTTATTGATGTATCCCAAGTGCTAGGAACTGTGTTGACAAACAGTAGACACTCAATAAATATTTATTACTTTTGACTTGTGATTTTCAGTAAAAATCACACTAAACTCATAATATCATACATTAATACATGAGTAATTGTCCAAGAATATATGAATTTTCCTTCTCTCAGACCAGACTGTTGTTAACTTGCAATTTTTAAGGTAGCATGTTATAGTCTGCCTCACACATCAGTCAGTTTCTTCAAAACATATTCAAAAAACAAATTCATATCATTGGTGGTATATTGCACTTCGACAGATTGTATGTTTTCATCTAGTGGTACGTTCTTTGGTGATTTTAGAAAGCATGTTAAGGTTAAATAGAAGATTCTTTATAGCTCCAATTTGTTTTCTCTATTGCAGTCAGTGTGGCTTTTCAAAAGTAACCTCTGAACAAGTCATGCACTGTAATGCCTACTCAACCATTTGATCATATTCTAAATTTTTAACCACTTTCTTCCAAAGACTTCCTTAATCTAAGTACCTGAAAAGGGTTCTCTGGTTCTCATGACATCTTGTATTTACAAATTGTAGCACTATGTTCTCCAACTAGTTATCTAAAACAACCCTGGACATAGGAGGTACTAAACAAACATGTACTGAATAAATAAATAATTTTATTCATAATTATTTTATTCATAATTATTCTTTTTTTTAAGATTTTATTTATTTATTTGACAGACAGAGAGACAGCGAGAGAGGGAACACAAGCGGGGGGAGTGGGAGAGGGAGAAGCAGGCCTCCCGTGGATCAGGGAGCCCGATGCGGGGCTCAATCCCAGGACCCCGAGATCATGACCTGAGCTGAAAGGCAGACGCTTAACGACTGAGCCACCCAGGCGCCCCTATTCATAATTATTCTTAATAATTTTAAGTAAGCCCTACACCCAGCGTGGGGCCCAAACCCACAACCCCGAGATCAAGAGTCACATGCTTCACTGACTGAGCCAGTTGGGTGGACTGAATAAATAAATGAATTCCCCCCAAAAGTAGCCAGTGAATCTGACTTGAAATTTACCTCTTCAATACTTTTTTCTTTTTTTCTTTCTTTTTTTTGTTGTGCCATTTCCTGAGCTAAAGTACCCTTGTGTGACAGTTGTATGAAGATCCTTCTTTGTCCATAACAGAATGATTCTCAAAATACACAAGCAGTTGTTATGCCACTAGATGTTCTTATTATTTCTTTTGGAGGTGCTTTAACAAATAAGTTTTTTACTTTTATAGGACTAGTGACATCTCATAGAAATTTTCAGCAAATTCTCAACTCAGAGATGATTTTGATTTTATTTTATGGATTTTCTGATCCTTTATATACTACATTTTATTTTTATATAAGCTTACTTTGCTTCATATTTAGTCCTCAAACTCAATGACCAAGATAATGTAACGGCGTGAGCACAGAATACGACCTCAGCTCAGAAAAATTCCATTTCCACACAATACATTTCCAGGGTTTGGTGAAGGATGAAACCACTTTTCAAGTCCTTCTCCTGAGTCATCAACTAACAAAGCAATTCCTGATGCTTTATTATTTTTTTTCTGAATGGCTTTTTCTTTAATTTCCATTCATGCCTTCTGATCTAATTAGTATAATTAGCCTTGGACACATAATAAACAAAAGCAACAAATAAAAAAGCCCACAAAATTCCATTTCAATAGCCTGCCTTTCATAGACTTTCTGGATCTAAGTTTTCAGCTGTCTTCATAGCTCATAACCTTTAATCCTAACATCAATCTCTTTGTTCTATTCAATTACAGCAGCTGCCTATTGAGAAGTAGCAAAGGTTTTGGAGAGTTTGTGGGAACAGAGAAGTTGTCCCATTCATTTTCATTAGCAAACTCAGGAGACATAAATTTCACTAAAATTGCCGAGAGTGCTCCTGCTGTGTCTAGGTGATTTATTATTAGACATCATATTTCTTTCCAAAATATGGTTAAAAGAACTCAAGAAAATCATGTGATTGTTTTACCTGAAATATTTTGTAATTTCATCACCTGTGCCCTAAAGTTGCTGACTAGAATCTTGATAAAATCACACAAGGGGCTTTGCAAGGCTGGAGGGAAAGGAAACAGACAGCAAGACCCATGAGTACTGCATGGAGTATAACATAGTTCCTGTGAAAGTGACAATGGAGGGGAAATTGTGCATTTTAAAAGGACAATTGCCATACCTACAAAAATTGGGAAAATGGTTTTTAACTAAAAAATCAAGTTGTAAAATGTTGAGACAATCTACCAGTACTAAGGGGCAAACATTATAACTTATAAAAAGCAATTAACAAAACTATTAGGCTGTGGTGCTAGGCTAAATGGCCTGTCCTTGCCCTTGCGGAGCCTCGAGGAGCTAATTTCCTAGGAACAATATTCAAGACCTTCCATGCCTGGCCCAGCTTACCTTTCACGGCTCATAACCTACAAGGCCAGACCAGGCAGCTCATACCAGTCCATGATCCACACTTGAGGAACAAGGTGTTAGCTCGGTTTTCTCATTCCCGCTGTGCTTTAGGATCACCTGGGGAGCCTTCAAAAATTACACTCAGGATCTAGCCCAGACTGATGAAATCAGAATTTCTAGGAGTGAGCTTTTCAGGTAATTCGACTGTGCTGAGAACCACCTGCTGTCACCACACGGAACTATTTACCTTCCCCCAATTAGAGAATCTTTTTTCCCCTCTTTGTTCATATTATTCCCTCAATCTATTTTTATAAAGTTTCCTCCTCGAATTTTCAGGCTTAACTCAAATGCCACTTTCATGAAACAATCCTTATATTCTTCCAGGTTTCCTAAGTCAACTGTTAGATTAAGCGAGATCAGCTGGGAACTGAGAAACTAAACTGAATTGTACTAGCCTTCTGCAGAACTATCTGTGACATGTCACCATCAGCCTTATTGTTCTTTTTTTTTTCATTGAGGTATAATCAACATACAAAATTATCTGCCTGTATTGTTCTTAAATAACCCTGTCACATTCACTGTTTCAGTGGCTCTCTACAAACCGTAAAGGTGTTTTCAAGGATGTAGAACATATCATATCACAATTTCCTCTTTGTTGTAAACGTCCAGGAGTCATTGCTTCTAATTTTTTTTATTAAAAATGGAGTGATGCTTCTCATGAGCAACAGAGATTCTTTGTATCTTGTGGACACTAGAAAGCACATAAGTGATCAATTTCCCCTTTACAAGTTTGCTACTAGAAAATTTAAGGCCAATTTGTGACCCTCTCATGGAAGATGTGGTAGTTATTAACATACATGTTTTCATATTATTTCTGGCTTTGTTTTATATTTACAGTCCATATTTTTTTATTATCCACTTACCCCAAGTTTAATTTGTTATCTTGTTGTATTTCCTCTACTCATGAATTTTACCTTACATCATTTATAGAACAATATGGTGCAGAAGTTAAATAAAAAACAAACTTCCTTTAAGCTGTCCCCAATTATTTCACCAAAATTCGCCCCTAAGCTATCCTTCCATAGTCCTCTCTTTTTTCCCCAAATTGTAGCCTCAATTTTATTCTGCTTTGCATCATAGTTAGTTGCATTTCTTCTTTTAGATTCTAAATATCTTGAGGACAAGGAACATATCCTACTAATGTGGGTAAAACCCATGAAATTAACAACTAGAAATTAGTCAATGATTATTTGTCACTGTTATATAACATATAACTTAATATGTAATTAACAAACTTACAAATTATATATATACAAACATGCACACAGACACACACACACATTGAGAGCCCGAGACCGTGGGACAATGCTTGAGGCCATGGTTGGAGAGGTAGACAGAAATGACATCATTCTAAGTCTTTAGAGCAAAGACAAAAGCTCGGGGATCATATTCCAAGAACAGCAGGATACCACTGAAAGATTTTAAGCAGGGATATAGTAAATTCATATTTAAGATTTTAAAAGTGGACTCTGGCTGTTGTGTTATATAAAAAAGCAAAAAAAAAAAAAGCTTATACTCATTCCATTATGAGGAGAAGGACAATGAAAGCAGCAAGAAGAGCTAAGAAGCTATTGTAATAGCAAGCAGGAAAGCAAATTTGGCTTAGGCAATCTTATATAATGGTACAGCCACACTGAGACAGAAAGCTATTTTCATTCATATGTTATATTTATTGTTTATGTGGCTCTATTGTCTCTTGGAAGCACCTTCTCTGTGTAATTAACATATTTTCAAGTAAAATATTTATCCTTTCACAATATTGACTATATTAGTCTTAGAAACTAAAAATGTTTTTACAGCTGAACTTCAACTCTTCAACAAGAAAACATGTTTAACTTCTAAATCTCCAGATCTAAAATTAAGGATTAAAAGATCCTCAAAATCTCCATCAAAGAGCCTGTCTCTAATTGGCCCTCAATTTCTCCTTATAGCAGTAAAATTCTGCGTCAGCACAGATTGCATGGTCTGAGGCAAAAACAAGGAACACTGGGGGATAACATAAGTTGGGGGGGTGCAGATGTATGTAAACTGTCTAGTAAAATGTCTAAAACACAGTTGTACTCATTATGATTCTAGATATCAACACAGTATCAAAAATTCTGTTTAGAAGCTGACATACATCACCCCAAAACTGTATTACAATTTATTCTGTAAGTTATATTATTTCCTAACTGCATCCTAAGTCATGGTTCCTTGAGGACCATCTGTCTGTGGGCATACAGTAATTCTCTGGCAACATAGATAATTAAAGAATACCTAAATAGCTTAGAGAAGAGAGTTGGGGGGAGAGGGCAGAGAGAGATATTAAGGGGAGTGCCTAAAGCACATCCAGAGAGCATCTCAGGTGCTGAGATTTAACAGCTTCTCTCTAGGGCTTGCAGCTTATGGGTTGGGCCCCCAAAGATGTTCAGATATGAAAAGAAATACAGTAAAATTAACTGTTTTTAGGTGTACAGTTCTATAAATTTTGACAGGAGTACTCAGTTTTATAACCACAACCTATATTTAAGACCTAGGACATTTTACCGCCCCCAAGATTCCTTTGCCCTACTCCCAACTTCTGGCAACTATGCCCCACTCTGTCTTTATTACTTAATCTAGGTTTTACAAAATACTTATTTTTAGATGACCAACACTGCCAGTGTTATCCCTCCAGGCCTCGCCAACACCAAAGCTTCTGCTTATTACATTAGTGCAACCGCCACACTCAACTCTTAACAAGTTTTATTCAAGTCTTTTGCTGTTGTATTTGTTTGTCAGTAGATTTGTTAACAAAACTGTGTTGAGAACTTTCTTCTATGTAGTTGTTCTCTCTATGTAGGTGTTCTTTTCTTCTATGTAGCTGCCTACTAAATCCTCAACTTACATCGCCAAAGAATTGTCTGCTCGTCTCTTAAACTTCTCCTAAAATTTTGTCACTTTTATACAGAAATCTGCTTGTTGTGTGAATGTCAAGCATGACTATTTCATGTTCCTCTGGGCTTCTGAGGTATAGCTTTTAGGTTCCATAACCAGTATTCTAAATTGATACCACAAGTACAGAAGGACCCTAGGGACACATTGATGTGGAACTGCATGTGAATCAACAAAGAAACTAACTAAAAACTATCAAAGTTTAAATTCTTATCTGCCTCCTTAAAGAATCTCTCTTATGCAAAGATTAAATTTTGCTTTTTTTTCTTCAGAATACCCCAGTAAAATCAATATAATTGCTTTAGCAATAAGAAATAATGAGAAAAGAGAGGGAGGGAGAGAGAGGAGAAATAACATTGTGTCAGATCAAGGGAGGAGACCACCCACCAAAGGGCTGCCTAGCCATAGGTCCCTGGAGGATATGAACATGGAGAATAAGGCCAAGGAAGGAACTCCTACATACAGTGAGCACTTTCCCCAGCCAACAATAGGGCTTCACCACTCTATCTCTTTTCTCCTTTCCACTGAGCCACAGCTGGACTTCTGCTTGGCCTTCCGAGAGGATAGAGGATGAGCAACTAAGTATGAGGATGTTGAGGGTTATCATATGACATCACACACAGGAAGTTCAAAAGACAGAAAAGAACGGGAAACAAGAGATATTCCAAAGCAAGGAGCCCTACATACAAAACCAAAAGCCTTTACCCTCTTAGTTGGCTACACTGAAAGTTCCACCATAGCTGCAACAGAATTCTTTGTTCAAACCCCATGTCCATCTTGTTCCTCCTCAAGATAGGGAGGAGCTTCAAGCTTCACATGGGAGCCTCTCAGAGGCTCTTCCTTGACTCACTATTCAGCATGGTATAAAAAAGCTTTGAATTGGCTTGATAGAAAAATTACATGTTTGACAACTAAGAAGCCCTAAAAAATAAATAATAACTTTTGTTATCTCAGTTTGTATTCTTAATGTATTTCTCACTTTAAAAACAAATTGTCAGTCGCATCCCATTTGGTGAAACCTCAACATCTAATGCACTTAGAAAAGGAATCAGGCTGGATAAACAAGTGTGTAATAGATACCTATGAAGTAAGTGTCGGAATTCATAAAATAAAATAAGTGACAGATATGTCTATCTAAAAATGTTTAGGGGCACCTGGGTGACTCAGTTGGTTAAACGTCTGACTCTTGATTTCAGATCAGGTCATGATCTCAGGGTCATAAGATCCAGCCCCACGTCGGGCTCCACGCTGGGCTTGAGATACCCTCTCTCCCTCTGCCCCTCCCCCCCACAATAAATAAATAAGTAAAAATAAAAAATGTTTAAGTATCTCTATTCTTTAGGAATTCTGAACCTTATATTAGCAGAATGAGAATTTTTTTCCAATGTTGAAATGAGAATCAAACTGTCTTAATGAGCAAAGTATTTTCCCTTAAAACACTTATTTTTTAAGCCCAGATTAATTGGTTTAAGAATTTCCTTAGGCAAACAGTAAAGTTATTTATTGGTTTGCAGGTTTATCTTCTTGGGGCAAGAATTTCCTGGAGAAAACAGCTCAGTGATATCGACATATGAAAGCAGGAAACTGGTTTCATACCACATTTAAAATAATACATATCTAAACTTGTGAGATGGAGCTAAAAGAATGTTTACAGGCAAACTTATAGACTCAAATATACATATTAGAAGAGAGGGAAAAACTGAAAATAAATTACCTTACTGTCCAAATTAGGATGTTAAGTAAAGAACAAAAGAACAATCTAAAGAAAACAAAAGAAAACCAGTAACATTAAAATCAGAAATTAATGAAATAGAAAATAAAGATATAATTGGCAGGACAATAGAGCAAACATTGATTCCTTGCAAAGACTAAGAAAATAAAACTTAAAAAATGTCTATTAAGAATAATGATTAGGGAAGAGGAGCAGAATTACAACAAAAAGTAATAATAAGCCTGGGTAATCCTTTAACCATTAAGAAATTATAACCATATACAATATTGAATTTTTGAAAATTTTTTTCACAAGGGAAAAAAATCGAGCCTAAAGAGATTTTATTCATTGTGGTAAAATATATATAAGATAAAAATTATTTTTCTTTTTTTTAAGACTTATTTATTTGAGAGAGAAAGAGAGTGCAAGTGGGGGGAGGGGCAGAGGGAGAAGAAGAGAGAGAGAATCCCAAGCAAACTCCCCACTGAGCACAGAGCTGGGCACAGGGCTCCATCCCAAGATCCGGAGATCATGACCTGAGCCAAAACCGAGAGTTGGACGCTCAATCGACTGAGCCACCCGGGCACCCCCAAAATTAATTTTTTAACCATTTTTAAGTGAAAGTTATTGTGCATTGAGTATACTCAACATTGTTGTGCAATCATCACCACCACCCACCTCCAGAACTCTTTCATTTTCTTAAGATGGAACTCTACACAAATTAACTAATCTAGGAACCTCATACAAGTAGAATCATGCTCATTTGTCCTTTTGTATCTGGCTTATTTCACTTAGTGTAATGTCTCCAAGGAATATCCATATTGTGGTGTGTCCAAATTTCCTCCCTTTTTAAGGATGAGTAATATTCTATTGTATGTATATATCACCTTTTGTTTATCTATTCGTCCATGTGGACACCTGAGCTGCTCTTTTGGGAGTATACCCAGAAGTAAAATTGCTGGAGCATATGCTAGTTCTATGTTTAATCTTTTGAGGAATCACCATACTATTTTCCATATCAGCTGTACTATTTTCTCACTAACAGTGCACAAGTGTTCCAATTTCTCGACATCCTTGCCAAAAATTGTTTGTTGGTTTTGTTTGTTTGTTTTAATATAGTCGCCATCCTAAAGGTGTGAACTGGTATCTCACCATGATTTTGATTTGCATTTTCCTAATGACTAGTGATGTTGAGCATCTTTTCATGTGCTTTTTGGTCATTTGTATAACTTCTTTGGAGAAATGTCTGTTCAAGTCCTTTGTCCATTTTTTCAGTTGGGAAGTTTGGCTTTTTCACTGTTGAGTTGTAGGAGTTCTTTATGTATGCTGGATATCAGTCTCATTAGTTACAAGGTTTGCAACACCTAAGGTTTTAAAGTCAAGTTCTATCAAATTTACATAACAGAACATCCCAATATTATACAATTATTTCAGAGAATAGAAAAAAACATATGCTGAAACTCATTTTATAAAAATTGTATCAGTCAGGGTTCAATCAGAGACACAGAACCAGTAGGAGATATGTATTTAGAAATTTATTGCAAGTAATTGATTTACATGACTATGGGGACCGGTAAGGCATGTCTGAAATACACAGTGCAAGATATCAGAAAGAAGTGGGTGGAACTCAAGGGCAAGAGCCGAAATTGCCATCTACAGTTGGATTTATACTTTCTGAGGGAAGCCTCAACTCTGCTCTTAAGACCTTCCAATTGATTGAGGGCGCCTGGGTGGCTCAGTTGGTTAAGCGACTGCCTTTGGCTCAGGTCATGATCCTGGAGTTCCGGGATCGAGTCCCGCATCAGGCTCCCTGCTCGGCGGGGAGTCTGCTTCTCCCTCTGACCCTCCCCCCTCTCATGTGCTTGCTCTCTCTCATTCTCTCTCTCTCAAATAAATAAATAAAATCTTTAAAAAAAAAAAAAAGAACTTCCAATTGATTGAATCAAGCTTATGCAGGATAATCTAAGATAATCATTCAATAAATATTTTAGGATCATCTGCCTAGTTAAAGTCAACTGATTATGGACTTTAATCACATCTATAAAATACCTTCACAGTAACACCTAATTTCATGTTTGATTAAATAACTGGGGACTGTAGGCTAGCCAAGTGGGTACATAAAATAAACTATCACAAAGTTAATATAATCTATACCAAAGCCAGAAAAGAGTAGTTCAAAAAATCACTGGTCTATTTCAGTCATAAATTGGGATTAAAATCCCCTCCCACAACCACAAAACTAACAATATCTAGCAAATCAAATCCAACTATATGTAAAATGAAAAAGAAAATGTCCAAAATATAAATACTTATCTTTGCATGAAATTCTAGAACTACAAAATATTTGATGCCATAGCTCTTTAAATTTTACTGAATAGAATATATATAAAAAGCTGCCCTTATAATAGAGTAGTAGTTCATTATATCTCTTTTTAAGATATTCCATGCTCTGAATAATCCCTTGTTTCGTAACTGAAATCAGTGAAGTAACACTGAAGGCAGAAAAATGATAAATATGTTCCCTCTCCATTATCCCTACTTCCTCAAGGTGAGCCTTACAATTATCCAGCATTGGAACTGCTTTGCTCCTTCAATTTACTAAATTATACTGTGTTCCCTAATTTACTATGAATTACTAGCTTAATCTATGTAATAACAATTCTGAAAGAAGAAGTGTTGTGGGTTTTTGTTTTTCTGGAATTTAAATGAAACTGGTGCTTTTATGTTACCATTTCTGTTAATTTTTTTCCAGCATCAAAGTACAAATCCATTTATCCTTTGTAATAATACTTATAAACATAAATACCTGAACTAAAACATTCACCTATAAAATTAGACAAATGGAAAAAAATGCTATAAAAGCAATAATACTTAAAGAGATATTGAATTCACATAGGGTTTGTCTTTTCAATAGCTAAGTTCATTACTGCCAAAGTGGTATTTTAGTTGAAGAATTAGAGGAAGAAAAATCTAAACTAAATAGGAGCAACAATGTCTTAGAAGAGTACTGAAAAGGAAAGTATTCATCCAACAAATATTTAGTGAATGATTATTTAGTATCAGGCTTGTATTAAGTAGTAGAGGTAATAGACAAATAAGGTACAATTTTTTTTTAAGATTCTCACATGTCTGGTGGTAAGCTGAAGACCAACATATAAAAATATAAATACATTTCTGTGTAATAAGTGATATGAAAGAAATATACACAGGATACTATAAGAAGATATAATCATGTGAGAAGTAGAGGAACCCATTAAAAACTTGGAGGAAATTATGTCAAATCTGCATTTTGAAGAGATATACCAGTGAGCTCACCCCTTAAGCCAATTACTGAGGTCTGTAGGATGCAATACTATAACTGATTAGACTATTTTGTTGTCAGGGGGCAAAATCTTCTGGGGGTAGGACTGAGGAGGAATGCATATTGTCCAGGCAAATTAGAAGCAATAACATTCAGGTAGTTTAGGAGCTACCGTTTGGCCTTATAATATATGCTCAAAATATAAACTTTGTGTTCAGAGTTTTGATCCATTGGCTTTTGTGGAAATCTTTCCTCCAATATATTCTTTAACATTGTGTCCAACATTGGTTGTAGATTATTACAATTTTCTGTCTCTAAAAACTGAATGCTGTTTGTTTGCATTCTTTCCACCAAGATGAAAATCTTTGGAAACTTGAAATGGTGCATAAAGGATTTTACAACTCATTGTCACTTGCTGCTATCAATTGGGACTGAAAACAGATGCCCTTTTCATGCAGCACAGCTTGTACACATGATGATGTGTATAGCATATATTCTTCCAGCAACAGTAAGTCAAGACATTAGTGTTTAAATAAATACACCTCATACCCAGTATCTTGTGAGTTATACTGAGATTTACTGTAAAATCCCTTTTGAGGCCATTTTTTTGGTACTTTCAACTTCTCTTCTTAATACTGTGACATCAAGTGTGATATTCTAATGTGAAGGTCTCTCCTCTAAATTGATGAACAATACGCTTATCATTGGTACTAAGATAATGATTTCCCCTTCTAACTGTAACATTCTGCATTGTTTATTCTACCTAGAAATACCCGCAATGACCCCTTCCAGTGCCACTCTCCATTCTTCCCTGCTCCACAGACCCTGATCCTCCACTGCCTTACAAGAGACTTGACCTGCAATGGCTCATTAGCATCATGAGTCTCTAGTCCACTACCAGCATCTGGTTTATCTTTGCCATTCTGTGACCTAGTAGCTGAACTTTCCCATTGTAGCTTCCCTTAACAGAGCTAAGCTCCGGACAAACCCATAAAGCAATTGATTTTTTGTTTGTTTTTGTTGCTTAGTCATTCTCTGCTTGGAATAAAGAGATCAAAGATATGTATCTTCCCCTTTCCAAAGCCTAGCAATATCCACCTGAAGAATCTCATTTTAAACACACTTATTACAGTATATTTTTGCATTTTGTTGTTTTTAATCTTCTTGTGTTGCCTCCTACTAATTAAAAAACTCTAAGTACTGAAATCAAAATTCTTACAGAAGGAGAAATAAATCCACAGCTGTTTACTTATAAGTCTAGATTTGCCAAGTGGAGAATGATAGTAATCTCTTTAAGGACTTGGAAGAAAAAGGCAATAATTTTATTTGTTTTACTTTGGCATGCAAAACAAAATGAAAATGTTGCTTTCATCAAAAATAAAACAACAATCTTTTCATTAACAAGGGGATACCTATTATTCTAAAAATAAACATTTTTCCCATAATCCGTGTTAATATTTTTAATAATTTGCTTAGCATAAAAAGTAGGAGAGTTATGTGATGGATGCTTTATGGGTACAGCTGTAAATGTCATGATTTTTTGCAGCACTGTAAACCTACAAAAAAAAAAAACACACACAAATTGTATTGACAAGGTTTTCATGCTTAAGCCTACATTTTATTGTACCATTATCCCCGAACAAATTGAGACACAATATTTCATTAGACTGGACAGACACATTATCGAAAGCATAAAAGAGTATCAAAAGCCATTCAATAGTTATTAGTAGACTATCAATATTAAGTTTGTAGGTTTGTGAAAAAAAAAGTACTTTTTATATTATAGCTACGTCTTTTATAATGATTTCTTTTTTAAATACCCAAAATGAATAGATAATTTATTTTTAAGAGATGTACTTTAAAGGTGTTGTTTTTTCATAGGGCTTTAGTATTCAGAGGCACTATATTTAAAGGGGAGGGTGTTCACATTCATTCTTAAGGAATACATCTCAGAACTGTTCTGACAATAGTTCTGTTAAGTCATCTGTTACTTACATGCAGTTTAGTCACAGTGAAGCATCCAAGATTGAAATTCCTCCCAAACACTCCCCATTTTCTACCATTAGAGATATTTGTCACAGGGAATCTAAGGTTTATGGTGCTTTTACAAGAGGAAAAACAGGATATTCCATGTAAACATTAGTCATAACAATCATAACAAAGTAGAATAGCTATATTAATATCAGAACAAGTAATATCACTAGGGATAGCAAGGGACATTACATAATTATAAAAGGGTCAATCCATCAAGATGAGATAACAGCCCTAAACATGTGCCTAACTAATTGTAGAGCTCCAAAACACATAAAACCAAAGCTTACAGAAATGAAAGGAGAGTAGACAAATGCAGAGTTGCTCCTGGAGACATCAGCCCTCGTCTCAGTAATTGATAGAGCAGACAGAAAATCAGTGAGGATATAGAAGACTTGAACAGCAGCATCTACTAATTTGTTCCAATTGACCTTTATAGAAGACTCCATCCAACAACAAAATACACATGGAACATTCACCGGGATAGACCAATAGATCCTCGCCAACTCTGGTTGGGTATTTAAATCTGAAATGTTTGATACTAATGTAAAAAGTATTAGTTCATTGAACAATTGTCAGCATCTGATAATGAAAATCACTGGATTCCAACTGGTTCTAGGCATCTTGCCCTTTACTACCTAGTTTCCAAGTAGTACATTACAGGAAAGCAAGTCCGAGACATCATTCTCTCAATCCTATAAATACCTCATAGCCAGTAGGTAGAAAAACAGCCATATAACCTCTTGCCACTCTCAGCTCTTGGGTGTTCTAACAAGCACATCGTACAAAAGGTTCACTTCAAAACAGATGCAAAATTTTGCTGATAGAATAAGCAAACTTTCTTGTTGTATCAGTTACATAATGGTTACCTGTGAGGGTGGGGTCATAGGATCAAAGGAAGCCCTAGACTTAAGGGACTACTCTGACAAGATTAGGATGCAGGTCTTGTGAGCTACTTATGCTTTATTCAAAGGCATAGATCCTGCACAATCTTTCTTGCCTACTATACATTTTGAACATTGCTCATCTCACCAATGAAATATTTTTTTCCTATATCCCATGGGCTAATTAACAATCTCTCTGGTTTAGATTTAGATATTAATATTTAAAAAGGCTGTGTCCACATCTCAAGCTGACTGAAGCAGTTCAAAGGCTAATCAACTACTCCTAAGGTATAGATTAATGTTAATTTACACTTACATATATTTCACACTCCACATTAATTATAAATAATTATATTTTGTCATATGATCCAACAGTATTATAAATCAACATACTAAAAATATGCTAAAATATTTTAAGTAAAATTACCCAAAAATCTCACAATGTAACTGGAGGTGGGAAGCTCAGAAGGTAACATGAATTTATGATGCCGAAAGGAAATCCTGGCATTTGTTAAACCAACTATGTGGGAAAAACTGCTTTTTGACTTTTTTTTCTATCATCTTTTAATAACTGTTTTAACTACCACTCTAGTTTTCCTGAGAACAAAGAACAAATTGTCTTTAGGTAATAGGAATTACCTTCTTTTAGCATCTATTAAAATGCTGTTTAATAAAGGTAATAATGATTTTTAAAATCAACACTTGTTTGACAGTAGAATTTAATTACCTGACTTTTAGGAGTGTAGGAAAAATATTCACATTGTACCACATATATATATATATTTTTAAAAACCCTCTTATTAACATAGGACATATTCTTAGCTGCAATTGGGTTCCATCAATGTTTTCTTATTTCAATCACAGACTGTTACATCATTAAATTGCATTCATTTCACTAAGTCACCGAAAAACTGTTCGCCTCCCACATTCCAATTTTAACACCTACTCTTTGCTCTTCATTTTGTATATGCCAGCTTTAGTTCATCATTCAACTTCCACAGAGACTTATGTATTTATAATGCTTACCAAAATTTTCCAAGAATTGCCTCTAGTGAGAGAAAAAATATGGTGCCACAGGCTTAATTTCTCTTTGAAGGCCTCTATTTTATCTTAAAACTTCATGTGAATTTTGTGTTTAAATACACAACATATCAATGTTAATTTTTATATAAATGTTAATAATTTAAACTCTGAATGCTTAGGTCACATTAATCACGTAGCTACACAAAATTCTTCTAGTTTCTCTATTGGAACAAGAAACAGTAGTCACAACTAAAGACAAATTCAGGGATCATTGTGAAGGGTGAGAAATGTTTCATGAACTGACTATGATAGCCTTAAAGGGACATAGAGAGAGAGAGAGAGAGGAGAGGAAATGGAGTGACCGCATTCATGAGCTCCATTTTTCCTAATTCTTTCAGAATGCCTATCTCACTAAGAATCAGAGGGATTTTATAAGTGAATATTTGCTGCAACAATACAGGCAGTAATAATGCTATATGGAAGTAACCAGTGCACTCTAAGATTTTGAAGTTTTCCTTATTCCTAAAAAAAGCCAAATTGTAGGAATCATCTTCCAGGTTTATACCTGGGAAGCCTGGGAAGCCATGAAGACGGCCTTTGGATTAAATACCCATTGTGAAAAAACAACCATTTAATGTGGCTTATTGCTCTTTCAGGATAAATTGTCTTCTTGAAAGCCAAAGCAAGAAATATCTGGGTGAAGAGACAACAAAGCTTCAGAAGACAACATAACAATTGTCCTTGGGACAGAAACTGGGTGACTAGAGGTCAGGAGTTGAAAAGACTTCCTTTTCTAATTTTCCTTGTTTTCTTTTACTGTTTGTATCATGTACATGTATTATCCTTTTCAGAAAATAAATTCATAATACTTTTTTTTTTTTTTAAAGATTTTATTTTCATTTGAGACAGAGAGAGCACATGAGAGGGGGGAGGGTCAGAGGGAGAAGCAGGCTCCCTGCCGAGCCGGGAGCCCGATGTGGGACTCGATCCTGGGACTCCAGGATCATGACCTGAGCCAAAGGCAGTCGTTTAACCAACTGAGCCACCCAGGCGCCCCTCATAATACTTTTTAATAAATAATTTCAAGACATCAGAAAATAAGCAAGTGACTTTTCATCTCTATCATAATTTTAGCCTTGGAGGTCTCACCAGACAGCTCTGGAGAAGCTCTAAGTCACCCTAAATAAAGCTTCTGTACCTGACAATGCCTTATAATTGAGCAGTACATGGTTAGTCCTTGCAGTTGCAATAAGAGAGAAGGTGTGCAAATGTAAGGGATATACTAAAAGTACCCACAATATTGCATATGCTCCCATTTATTGAAAGGGGAAGAAAAAGAATGTATATGTATTTATTCATTTATGTATAAAACAATCTTTTGAAACTATGGATGCCTAAGACATAAAGTGACCCACATTATATTCATTTCATTGGCTGGCATCCAATAGGTAGAACTCAATTTTGCCTTTCAATTTATTTATATTTATTATAGGATTATTCAGATTAACAAAAAGGCATCCAATACTAAATGAACCAATCTAAACTGAGTCTTTCTATGAATACATACCTCAATACACACATATTTGTTTGGGATAGAAGCAAAGGTCATGATACCCTTTCTTCTAGGGGGAGGCCCACAATGATCTTCTTCCCCTTGTAGAAATGGATTGGATATCATATACAAATTTTCATCAGAGTGAGTTCTAGAGCTTCCAAATGGAAACTCAATCTTTAAATATTAGGAGTAAAGTAAGACAGTATCTCCTCTTCCCTCCATATACACACACACACACACACATACACACACATGCACGCACACTCCATCAAGTGAGCAAGAATTATCAAAGTGTGACAGTTTCCCTGTAGTGGGATACTTTATGGGATCAGTTTGTCTATTCTATTCTTTCTGCAGTGTTGCTATTTACACAGTTGCTCAGATTAACTATATGCAACAAAGCCAGTGAAACCAATTATGTTGACCTTAAATATGAATAATATACTTGCTGTCTCTGTTAACTCCATTCATGTGGCCATAGGTTTTAGGGATTTGAGGCAACTCTAAGACATGGATGCTAAGATGAGGTTGAACTTAGCCTGCCTTGGTGTTGAGAAAGTGCTATGGCTGAGACTCAGATTCACAATGTTTACACTCACGCATCTACAAAAGCTGTCAATTTTTATGTGTATGTGGATCACCTGAATTTTGTTAAAATACAATTTTGGTCCTATAGGTCTGGAGTAGGAGCAGAGATTCTACATTTCTCACAAGTGCTGCTGCTGTGGCTGATTCATGCACCACACTTTAATTAGCAAGTCTCTGCCTCTCTGAAGACTTACAGCTGCACAGTTTTTCACACGTTTCAAATTTTGAACATGAGATTTTGAAGATTTGAATACATTGTACTTCACTATCTATTCAAAAAATGAATAAAAATTATAAAGCAAACAAAATCATCTTTTGTTGAAGTCCCAGTATTCTGCGGCTGAGGACTCAAGCAGCTGAGTAGACCATGAGTAAGGGGAGTGGAAGCTTCGCTCTCTTCAGAAACCCTGACTTCCGAGTAGGAAGCTTTTTTTTTTTATGATGCTCACCCTGGAGATTTCCTCCCCTGTGCTTCAGTTACATAGGTCTTCACAGATCAGCTTGAAGTGTTACTGAGAATGGCTTCATGAAATTTCCTGAACAAAATAATCATTTTTTTCTCTTCTACACGCAATACTACCAAGAGGCAAAAGAGAGTGAGAGAAGAAAAAAAGGAAACCTCCATACAAAGATTATATGATGATTTTGTGAGAATATAACAGGTCCCTTTTGTTGGTGTGTATATTTGAAAAAGTGGCCCCTTCAGAAGGATGAAGCCCTAGGTAGAGGTGTCTTTATTCAAAAGGAAAGGTAGCCCTTCCTCCCAGATTGACCTGGCTCATGGCTTGAAGAGTGGAGCTTAGGTTGGATTTGTGAAGGGCACAATTTGACCACCCACAGGGCAACCCATCTAAAATTCTCCCTAGCCAGGTTTAGTATACCAACAAGGAAAATCCCTTAGAAAGCGGGCAATAAATTAAAGGGAAGAGTTTGTAGAGAATAGTCTTTTTATTCCCTTCCTAATTTCCATGATGAAAGAAAGACTTCATCCTGGGAGTTCAGGAAAGCAGATGATATGACACTGATGAAACATGAAGTTCTATTTCTCATTAGTCTTCTCCTTAACAACCACGCTTTATGCCTGGTCGTGTATTTGCCCTGTGTTATGGGCTGAATTGTGCTCCCACTCCCCAATTCCTATGTTGAATGAATGTGACTGTATTTGGAGATAGAGTCTTTCAAGAAGCAATGAAGTTAAAATGAGGTCATTAGAGTGGGTCCTGATCCAATATGACTAGTGTCCTTATAAGAAGTGATTAGGACAAAGACATACAGTGGGAAGACCATGTGAAGACACAGGGTGAAGGCAGCTATCTACAAGCCAAGAAGAGAGGACTCAGAAGGAACTAACCCTACTGACGTCTTGATCTCAGACTTCCAGCCTCCAGAATAGTAAGAAATTTAATTTCTGTTATTTATAAGCCACTCATTTTATGGCACCTTGTTATGGGAGCCCTAGCAAACTAATATAACTTGTGTCAACTAGGCTTCGATAATTTATAGGCAAAGTCAGAGGTAAAGGTTTGTTAGATTATGGATGCATCAGAATTATACCCACAAAAAGTCTTCTACTCACCTAACCTCTCCCCCTCCCATCCAAAGGGCACACAGATTAAGAAGGCCATGGATTTAAGTAAAAGCTCTTTAAGAAATAGACTCTTGAAAGTTGCTCCCCTGCCTTGTGATTATATCTGACTTTTTATTCAAAGCCATCAGGATTCACTGACCACAGTCACTGAGTAGACTAAATAGTGAAAAAATGCTTTACTAAGTACAAAGCATTATATTGGGACCTGTGTTAAAACAGAAGGAAAATGGGAGATGGAGTGTGAAACCCCATTTCTCCAAATTCCACTTCAGAAACATCTTTGACATGCAGAGTGATCACCTCTCCTTGGTCAACCTGGGGTGTTTAGAGGGGAGGGCAACATTCATTATTCATTTTTTAATTCCATAGCCATTTAAGTCCATTGCTGCCAAGGAGCACAGGCATTGGCTAAATGACTTCTAATTAAAAATATAGGAAAGCTTAAAGTGACTTCATAAAGATGTCATGCCAATATAGTGTGTTAGTAAATCATGATAACTTCCCAGATTTAAGTACATAAGCATAGATCTATTTCTTCTTGAATTTTTATTTCAGGATATGAGTCCCCTGCCCACTCCAAAAGTCTATTTGAACTCAATTTCAGTTCTTTTCCTCTTTCCCAAATAACATCTGTAGCACTACTTACGTTCTTAAACACCAAGGAAAAAGCAAATCCCTTCTTATATATAAAGATATATAGGAATCTATTTCAACAACCCTATTCCATATGCCTCCACACATGCAGACTTCTTCTCTATTTCTCCAAGTTTTTTCCTTCCTTCTTTCTCCTTTGTGGCTCAAGTTGACCTACTGCATAGAACCAAACCTATCACTTTCTGACTCCTTCAAAGGTACTAAAAAGCCTTGAGGAAATTCATGAAGCATCATTAAGCTCTGAGTTAAAACTCTCAATGGGGTAAAAAATGTGTTTCATTATAATCAAGTCAGAAAATAGATTTGTCCTCCATTTTCTATGTAATGCCAAATACCTGTGCTATCTTAGACTAGTCACTAGACTCAATGACGTGTGTGTTCATCCAAGTTGTTTATTATGACCATGAGTTGAAAATGAATAGCATTTAATCCTTGTTTGGATAACTTGCTTCTTTTTTTAATTTTAAATTTTATTTTAGATATTTAGAAAATACTGAAATGCACAAAGAAGAAAATTAATGTTATCTGTTATCCTATCATCCAGTGTAACAGTTTTGGGGGTTTTTTTGCAGAGATTTTTTTAAGATTATTTTTTATGGTTCCCCCTTCAGTGGGATTTCCTTTTCTTTCCTTCTTTCTTTTCTTTTTCTTTCTTTCGTTTTCTTTTTTTTTTTTTAAGATTTTATTTATTTATTTGAGAGAGAGAGAATGAGAGAGAGCACATGAGAGGGGGGAGGGTCAGAGGGAGAAGCAGACTCCCTGCCGAGCAGGGAGCCCGATGCGGGACTCGATCCAGGGACTCCAGGATCATGACCTGAGCCGAAGGCAGTCGCTTAACCAACTGAGCCACCCAGGCACCCCTTTCTTTCGTTTTCTTTCTTTCTTTTTTTTTTCTTTCTTTCTTTCTTTCTTTCTTTCTTTCTTTCTTTCTTTCTTTCTTTTTCTTTCTTTCCATTAACATATAGTGTATTATTTGTTTCAGAGGTAGAGTTCAGTGATTCATCAGTCTTATATAATACCCAGTGCTCATTACCTCATGTGCCCTCCTTAATACCATCACCCAGTTACCCTATCTCCCCACCCCACTTCCCGCCAGCAACCCTCAGCTTGTTTCCTACGATTAAGAGTCTCTTATGACTTGTCTCCCTCTCTGGTTTCATCTTGTTTTATTTTTCCCTCCCTTCCCCCATGATCGTCTGTTTTGTTTCTTAAATTCCACATATCAGTAATTGTCTTTCTCTGATGGAATTATTTCACTTAGCATAATACCCTCTAGTTCCATCCATGTCATTGCAAATGGCAAGATTCCATTCTTTTTTATGGCTGAGTAGTATTCCACTGTAAATATATACCACATCTTCTGTATCCATTCATCTGTTGATGGACATCTGGGCTCTTTCCATAGTTTGGCTATTGTGGACATTGCTGCTATAAACATTGGGGTGAAGATGCTCCTTCAGATCACTACATTTGTATCTTTGGGATAAATACCTTGCAGTGCAATTGCTGGGTCATAGGGTAGCTCTATTTTCAATTTCTTGAGGAACCTCCATACTGTTTTCCAGAGTGGCTGCACCAGCTTGCAGTCCCACTAACAGTGTAGGAGTGCTCCCCTTTCTCTACATCTTCCCCAACATCTGTCATTTCCTGAATTGTTAATTTTAGCCATTCTGACTGGTGAGAGGGGATATCTCATTGTGGTTTTGATTTGGATTTCCCTGATGCCGAGTGATGTTGAGCACTTTTTCATGTGTCTGTTGGCCATTTGGATGTCTTCTTTGGGAAATGTCTGTTCATGTCTTCTGCCCATTTCTTGATTCGATTATTTGTTCTTTTTTTTTTTAAGATTTTATTTATTTATTTGACAAGGAGACACACAACAAGAGAGGGAACACAAGCAGGGGGAGTGGCAGAGGGAGAAGCAGTCTTCCCGCCGAGCAGGGAGCCCGATTCGGGGCTCGATCCCAGGAGCTGGGATCATGACCTGAGCTGAAGGCAGATGTTTAATGACTGAGCCACCCAGGCGCCCCAGATTATTTGTTCTTTGGGGGTTGAGTTTGATAAGTTTTTTATATATTTTGGATACTAGCCCTTTATCTGATATGTCATTTGCAAATATCTTCTCCCATTCTGTTGGTTGTCTTTTGGTTTTGTCAACTGTTTCCTTTGCTGCGCAAAAGCTTTTTATCTTGATGAAATCCCAATAGTTCATTTTTGCCTTTGTTTCCCTTGCCTTTGGAGATGTGCCTAGCAAAAAGTTGCTGTGGCCGACTGCCTTGTGTTGAACCACCCTTGCAGCCCAGGAATAAATCCCACTTGGTCATGGTGAATAATCCTTTTAATGTACTGTTGGATCCTATTGGCTAGTATCTTGGTGAGACTTTTTGCATCCATGTTCATCAGGGATATTGGTCTGTAATTCTCCTTTTTGGTGGGGTCTTTGTCTGGTTTGGGGATAAAGGTAATGCTGGCCTCATAGAAAGAGTTTGGAAGTTTTCCTTCCATTTCTATTTTTTGAAACAGCTTCAGAAGAATAGGTATTAATTCTTCTTTAAATGTTTGGGAGAAGTTGAAAGCCATCTGGCCCTGGACTCTTCTTTGTTGGGAGATTTTTTGATTACTGCTTCAATTTCCTTGTTGGTTATGAAAACTTACTTCCTTTAACCCACTGTTCATACACCCCTCACCCCCAGCTTCAATCTTTGCCCTATGTTCACCCTTCTACTCTTTTTAGAAACAGCTATTAGTTACTTCTTCATTGGATATGGTTTTTATTGTACTGGTCCTCAAATGTAAATGTGCATATGAATGACCTGTGTATTTTGTTAAAATTTAGATTATTTCAGGGGTGCCTGGGTGGCTCAGTGGGTTAAGCGTCTGCCTTTGGCTCAGGTCATGATCCCTGGGTCCTGGTATCTAGCCCCACATCGGGGTCCCTGCTCCTCGGGGAGTCTGCTTCTCCTCTCCCTCTGCCTGCTTCTCCCTCTGCTTGTGCTCTCTTTCTCTCTGTCAAATAAATAAATAAAGTCTTTAAAAACATTTAGATTATTTCAGTAGATCTAGAGTTAGACCTAAAAATCTTCATTTCTGACAAGCTTCCAGGTGATGCCAATGCCCCTGATCTGAGATACATAATATGAAATTGCCAAATCACTATGCTGTTACCTGAAACTGATATAACATTGTATCTCAACTATACTCCAATAAAATAACAAAACAACACCAAAAAACACTTGGGAAATAGAACTGAAAGGTGAGCAAGGAAAACAAAATTTATTGTAACCTTTTATAGGGCCTTTGCAGTTCCAAACATGGGCTCTGGAGGATAAATTATTCCAGCTACCTATATAAAATTTCTGCCAAGTAAGTGGCCAAATTAGTCCATCAGAGAGTATTTATTTGATACCTACTTCAAAGTTCTCAGTAAAATATTTATATTTTAGCTTGATAGGTATTTCTTAAATAATTTTCCATTTCAAAATCCAAAAGACATCTAAGTCTTTCAAGGGCAGTCAGTAGCCCTTCAGTCATTAATATTCTTCTCCCTTCTCCCTATCTCATCACAAAGTTATATTAATATAAGATTTGTAATTCACTTCTCTGCAGATGGGAATCAGGACCAAAGAAGCTTTCCAGTATCCTCAGGTTGTACTTATTCACTCACTCAACAAATATTTACTGAGCACATACTATATGCCACACACTGTTTACTGATAACTGCAGAACACAGACAAAGCCAAGTTTCTCCAGTTATGGGGCTTGCATTCCACAGAGTCAGGAAATGGACAATAAAAATATAAAAATATAAATAATTTCAGATAATCATCACTAAATGACTAAAATAAAACAACATAATAAGACAGAGCATGACTGAAAAGTATTATTTCAGAAAAGATGATTAGGGAAAGCCTTTCTCTGGTGATCCCATTAGATCTGAAGTGTAAATGATGAGAAGCCAACTATGGAAAGAGCTGAAAGAAGACCATTTTAAGAGTCTAATTTCTCTGATTTATTCTGTAGAGTGTGTCCCTCCAAGTAGCAGTTTTATGTGCAATATTCTGTAAGTCTGAATGTGTCTGAAAAGGTGTTTTGAAATTCAGTTGGTACACATTTATCTCTTCTCTTGCCTACAATTTTTTAGTGTTTTTACAAGAAAAGATTAATATAGACTGCTTACATGAAGATTGGCTTATTAAGGATAACAGGAAGAGTGTAGGTGCAGATTCCAACAATCCAGGAGCAAACTATACATGGAATATTAAAGCCCATCATACATTCCGGGAAGGGAGGAAAAATTCTCTTTAATACTCACTTAATGAGCACTTGTTACATGAGAAAAATATATTTTTAATAAAAGAATGAGATGTGAGTACATAGAGATGGATATGGATCCTGTCTCCAAAGAGCTTACAAACAAACTATAAAGTAAAATGGAAAAAAGTGAGAAACTAGAAGTACAAAGTGATGGAATAATCACTTTGAAGAGACGGTGATTAATAGCTGCTAGGAGAATCTGTAAATGTTCCAGCAAGAAGTGGGTATTTGACCTTAGCCTTGAAATGTGAAACATGGGCACCATATCAATAGGCAGCATGAAAGGCCATGGCGCTAGATGAGACCAGTTGGGGAATAAGTGGAGGGAAGGGAAAAGGCTCAAGGATTGAGTCCCTTGCACAGATGTTAATGGCCTTAAAGATGAGGAGGCACAATAAATAGAGATTTCAACCATGTCAAATAATACACAGTAAGATGAGTAGTGAAAATTGTGAATTTAGCAATTTGGAGATAATTGGTGGCCTTGAAAGGGTGGGGGAATGGGCAAAATGAGTGCAGGGGAGTGGAGGATACAGACTTCCGGTTATGGAATGAAGAAGTCATGGAAGTACAAGGCACCGTATAGTCCATGGTATTGTAATAGTGTCTGATGACAGATGGTAGCTACACTTGTGGTGAGCACAGCATGATGTACAGACATGGTGAATCACTATGTTGTACACCTGAAACGAATGTAAAATTATGTGTCAACTACATTCAAATAAAAACTATTAAAAAGACCTGTTTCGGTAGAGAGTAGGAAGGAACAATTCTTTGAAGTAGATTCGAGAGAAAACTACAAGGATAACTGAACATCAGTACTACAGATTAGTGCTTCTCAAACTCTAATGTCATTATAAATCTTGGTGATCCTATTAAAATGTTTTCTGATTCAATAGGTCCAGAGTAGGATCTGAGAGTCTGTGTTTTTACCAAGTTCCTTGGTGATGCTGATGTTGTTGGCCAATCATAATTTGAGAAGCAAAAGAAGAGAATCCTTTTAGGAATTTCTATAAAAGGAAGCAATAAAATGGGATGGGTGAGCAAACTAACTTGGGGGGGGTGCAGGGTCAAGGAAATTATTTTTAGAATTCTCATTATCACAGCAAGTGTGCTTGAATGTCAGTGGCATTCTCTCCAGAGTTGAGAGAGGGGGAAACAAAATGAAGATGGGGGAGAGAGGGAATAATTGTTTGAACAATGTCCTTGAGTAGTCAAGACAAAATGGCATCCAGTGATAAATGAAAGGGAAGCCTTGGCTGGAAGCACAATTGACCCACATTACTAAGGAAGGATGCAAAGTTCCTGGGTATAGATGCAAATGAGTTGGATGGTGGAGTGCAAAGAGGTTCTCTTCCAGTTGTTTTTAATTCTCAGTGCAGTAACATACTTAGATGATAGTACTTGGGAAAAGTTGTTAGAGGTTTGAGGAAAGAGAAAAGTGTGAAACAATCATGAGATGGGGGGAAAAGGGACAGAATAGGTGGAGCACAGAAAACTTTTAAGGTAGAGAAACTATACCATATGATACTATAATAGTGGATACATGTCACTGTACATTTGTTCAAACCCATAGAGTATACAAAACCAAGAGTGAACCTTAATATAAACTATTCACTTTGGATGATAATGATGTGTCAATGTAGGCTCATCAGTTGTAATGAATCAACCACTCTGTTGGGGGGTGTTCATAATGGAGGAGGGGATGGTTGAGTGGCAGCAGGGGCCATGAGGGAAATCTCTGTACTTTTGCTCCATTTTGCTGTGGACCTAAAACTGCTCCAAAAAATAAAGTCTCTTATATAAATAAATACATAAGTACATAATTGTGAGAAAGTGAATTGTCTAGGACAGTTTTCTCAACCCTATCAAACCCAATGACCACTTTTATAACATATTTTTAACACCCTTGCTACTATTGTAAAAATAAAGCAAAAATTTAACCTAGCTACACACACATTTTAAATCAATATAATGTCCTCAACGTAATATATATATAAAAAAAAGGAAAGTAAGTAATAATAAAATAACATGTATTTACACATGTAAATGCTCAGGTGTGGGTATATGGAGACCGAAAACATCTCCACGAAACACTCAATGCTCTCTAGGGGGAGATACTACCCTTGGTGAGAATGGTTATGTTGCTTGCCGTGACTCCACATTAGGGATTGTGATTTCGCAGGAGACCCATTTGCAAAGTTGTGTGTTCGTTCAGCTGCTTGGATGCAAGCTCAGGAGTAAGTGAGTTGCATCTAACCAGGGTAGTAGCTTTATTGGAAGAGTAAATGGACTGAGCAGGGAACAAGGCCACTTAAGGCCCAGGTCCACAATCCCTTTCTGCAATTCCATAATCCAAAAGGATCATTGGAAAAAACAAACAAACAAAATTTTTATAAGATGGTTCACAACTCATTTGGTAACAAAATTCAACCTGAATAGGCACATAGCTATTTAAATCCCTTACTGGTCCCACTTATTTGAGAATAATCATCAGTTTCACTACAGATGGTATTATACAACATGGCATAGGAACTGTACTACTTTTCTAAAATAAAAAAAAAAAAATGTGAATTTGGAAATACATTAGACCTCAAGGTTTGGATAAAGGTTTATGGTACAGTTACAGGTAAGGATGAGTTTACACCCTGAGGTGGCAGGAGTCAGGAAGAATCATCCAAGTGGATACTGAAATCACTAAGATGAGTAGCGAGTACTTAGATTTGTCTGCATCAAGGAGTAGTGCTGGATAATATAGTCTGATAGCCTAAACTTCAAAAGAGCAGGTTGGTATGAGTGAGAAGAGAAAAAGGTCTCGGGGGAGCAATGAGGGAAAAGAACATTCACCCATGGTGTGGGGTGAAAGGTGTGAAAAAAATAAAGAGCCTCAACCTGAGAGGGCTTCAGGGGAAGCCAGGTGGTTTATTAAGGCTAGAAGATGGTAATGGTTGTTGGCATACAAGGGCACAGAAGGACTTCTGGAAAGGCGTGAGATTGGCTCCCTTAAGGAAATGTACAGAGCCTTGTGATGGGGACAGACCAGTGCAGAATTGTTTGACCACTTGTGTCAACTGAGGTAAATGGGATACGTGGCTCAGTATTAAGGATACACATAAACAACAGCAGAATTTTGCAAATGAAGCAGCCCTATTCAGATAAAATGGAATAGTTCAGGGGTCAGTAAACTTTGTTTTGTAAAGGACCAGATAATAAATATTTTAGGTTTTGTGTCACAATGACTCAACTCTGCCAGAATACACAAAGTAGCCATATCCAATGGCAAATGAACGGGCATGGCTCTGTTCCAATAATATTTTTGCTCAGGGTTAATGAACTTTTAATTTCATATAAGCTTCAATGTCAGAATATATTACTTTTCTTTTGATTTTCTGTTCAATAATTCAAAAATGTGAAAACCTTTCTTAGCTCATGACAGACAGCAGACTACATTTGGACAAGGCACCACAGGAGGAAGACCTCTGGAATAGTTTAGTATGTAGAGTGGGAAAAGAGAAGAAGAGGTTGGAACCAGACTAGGGAGGACTTCAAAAAGCATGCTAATGACTTTGCACTTTTTTTTTTTTTTGTATGCTTTAGGACCTATTCAAAATTGTCACAGAGGTAAAAGATATCATCTCATCAGTGTTCAGGAAAATAAGTGGTTGTCATAGAAATAATGGATTGGAAAGACAAGAGAGTGGCTGCCGAGTGTCAGTTTAGAAGTCTTGGCACTTATATAGAGGGGACCCAAATGCCCAGAGACCCCTTTGTTTGAGAAAGAAAAAGCCGTTCATTGTCATTAGAAATAATTAAAAGGGCAATGCTGAAAGGATATTAAATATACAATTTACTTTCTCTCTGAACATACTCAAAGGAGGAAGTCATCAAATGAACAAAAAAAAGCAATTCAATATCCTAAAATGGAAGCCAAAGAGGATTGTAAATAGAGGAAGCACACACAGGCACACACACAGAAAGGAAAGAATATTTAGGAACATTAAGGAGATTTAACTCACAGGACTCAGAGGGTCAGAATATGGTGCTGGTCAAGAAATAGGAGAGAGTGGGTACACATGGGGAAGAGTTCTGAAAAGGGGATCCAAGAGTATGGTCCCTCCAGTTAACAGAGCTAAAATTATTTTCCCTCAGGGTTTGAGAATTGTTTTTTATGACAGTTTCTTAAAATATTTTCCTCTCTTGAATTTTATGACTGACTTCTCTGGGTGAAACTCTAGAAGCTAGGGAAAGGAGAAATCCCATCCTAGAGACTACAAGTGATTCTAACCCAGAAAGGCCCATCTGAGACCCATTCCCAGGCTCAAAGGGCTCCTGGCTTGGGCCAGCAAGACACACATTTAGAATCCTACCATAGCAGTAATTTCTTGGCTCCTTCTGTAGAAAAGAGTAAAAATACACCCAGAAACCTCTGCCATTACCTTCCATATTCACCCAAAGAAAAAAATCCCAGTAGAAGTGAAGAAACCTCGTCAGTACTCGGAAGAAAATCCACTTACTTTTTCTTTTGCCCTTTGCTATTTACAGAATGCACTTCTAAGTGGAGCAATTAAAATTTGGTCCTAAGCTGCCTCTCTTTTCTACTTCTGCCAGCCCAGGGGAGGTTAATACCCTCTCAAAGAAGAAAATAAATCTTGTAGATATGTTGGAATTTGAGGAAATTTATGTACGCTGGCTCCAAGCTACCACTGAAGCTGAAACCAGAATGAAGCCAAGAACCAGGCTTGTAGGAATCTGGGCAGAGAATTTCAGACAGAAGAGAGACAAGTGCAAAAATCCCGTCAGTGAGCCTGGCATGGCTGTAGAAGAACAAGGAAGGAAGGGTAGGCTTGAGGGAAAATGAGTGCAGTTGAGACAGGAGGTGGTGGGTATAGGCAACACCACTGTCTACCTTCTAAGATAGGAAAGAATTGGAATTTTTTTCTAAGGGAGATGGAAAGTGACTGGAAGAGGGGCATCTCATTTCCTTTTTAAAAGATCACTGTGGTATGCCCTATTCTTTCAGTGGTGCCTTTTAAACTTTATAATTTCAGGGCGCCTGGGTGGCTCAGTTGGTTAGGCGACTGCCTTCGGCTCAGGTCATGATCCTGGAGTCCTGGGATCGAGTCCCGCGACGGGCTCCCCGCTCTGCGGGGAGTCTGCTTCTCCCTCTGCCCCTCCCCCCCTCTCATGCTCTCTATCTCATTCTCTCTCTCAAATAAATAAATAAAAAATCTTTAAACTTCATAATTTCAATCTCATCCAATTTAGCATTTTTTTCTTTATATTCAACATTTTTTTTTTTTTTTGAGAGAGAGAGAGCAAGCTCTTGCACATGCGTGAGCTGAGTGGGGGGCGGGGCAGAGGAAGAGAGAATCTCAAGCTGACTCCCCGCTGAGCACAGAGCCCCATGCCAGGCTCGAACTTACCACCCTGAGATCATGATTGGACATTTAACTGACTGAACCACCCAGGTGCCCTGTATTCAATACTTTTTGTGTGTTAAGACTCAAGCCCAGGGCGCCTGGGTGGCTCAGTTGGTTAAGCAAGTGCCTTCGGCTCAGGTCATGATCCTGGAGTCCCGGGATCGAGTCCCACATCGGGCTCCCTGCTCAGCGGGGAGCCTGCTTCTCCCTCTGACCCTCCCCCCTCTCATGCTCTCTCTCTCTCTCTCAAATAAATAAATAAAATCTTCAAAAAAAAAAAAAAAGACTCAAGCCCAAATTTTAGATATTTTCCCACGTCCTTCTTAAAGTTGTATTATTTTACCTTTCACAATTATATCTACAATCTATAATTATAGCTATAATCTGCAACTTCTTTTTGTGTGCAGTATGAATTACAAGTGAAGATTCTTTTCTTTCCCACATAGATAACCAGTTGTCTCAGCATTGCTTTTGTAAACACTAGTCTTTTCTCACTGCCACCTTTGTTATGAGTCAGTGTCCTAGTCAATTCAGGCTGCTGTAACAAAATACCATACACTGGGTGGCTTATCACCTTATGAGAAATTGATTTCTCATACTTCTGGAGGCTGGAAGTCAAGATCACGGTATTGGCATGGTCGGTTCCGCTGAGAGCCTTTTCTCTGAGGCAGACTGCCAACCTTTCATTGTATCTTTATGGTGGTGGAAGGAGAATGAACCAGCTCTCACCTCTTATAAGGGCACCAGTCCTATTTGTGAGGGCTCTATGTTCATAACCTAATTACCTCCCAAATGTTTCACCTCCCAGGGCCATCACATTGGGTGTTAAATTTCAGCATATAAATTTAGGGGAGGACACAGGTCGGTCAGGTTATCCCCGGTGTACAGGTCTATTTCTGGTCTCTGCTCTGATATATTGTATGTCTTTCTATCATTTTCACAAACTTTACAGAAAATATATAATGATGCAAGTTAAAAAGATGGATGAGACCAGAAACATAATTCTTAACATTGTTCATTCCTGCTGTACTTTCTTGTGGATGGGGGTAAAGTATAACTGGAAAACTAAGGACCTGCACTGTTTATTTATATAAAGTAGATTATCTAAACCAACTTATTTTAAAGCACATTTGGGATTTTTTTTAGCTCAAAAAAAGATATAATATTTAAGTTCCAAATTAAAGATTGAATCTTGGATGCTCACACATTTACCCATTTTGATCCATTTCTAATGAAAAATGTAAACAAATTTTTTAGAGCTACATTTTTCAAACTTTTTTGACTAACAAAATGCTGGTCTACTCACTAATTGAATTTAGATCTGAAAATTCAAAAAAAAAAAAAAGGACTCTACATGATTGTGTACCCCACAACTAGGTATTTTATATATTTTTCTCTGCCCAAATAAGGAAGAACCAGTATTATTTGTATGTTAAACTTCACCATTTATTTTTACCATTTCAAAAATAATACAAAACAGTAACCAAAACGTTCTACGGTTTTTCTAGACTATATAGACTTTAAAAAGTCTGGAGGATCCAGTGTGCCATAATGATTTTCTCTTGTACAAATGTGCATTTTACTGGTTTTCCACTTACCACATTACAGATACAAAAGATCTCTAAAGGTAATGTTAAATAGCTGATTATGTGGTATAGAATATATTTCTAAATCTTTTTTTTTTTTTAAAGATTTTATTTCTTTATTTGACAGAGAGAGACACATTGAGAGAGGAGCACAGGCAGGGGGAGTGGAGAGGGGAGAGGCATGCTTCCCGCCGAGCGGGGAGCCCGATGCGGGGCTCGATCCCAGGACCCTGGAACCATGACCTGAGCTGAAGGCAGACGCTTAACGACTGAGCCACCCAGGTGCCCCTAGAATATATTTCTAAAAGCCAAGGTCATTCTATACAGAGAGATGGTGTTGAGTTTCCAAAAGATTTTCTGAGAGGTATGATTCTTGATTTGAGTCTTGAAAGCGGTATAAACTTGGAATCGGGGTTGGTGGTGAATTTTAAGGAAGGAGTGGTGTTAGGTTATCCCATGACATACATTGCATTTTCTGGGTTGGAACTGGAATTAGATTGTGGAGCTCATGTCTCTTCATTAACCATATCCTAAATGCAAAATAGCATCTGGATTGGATCCTAGAACGGATTTTTTTTTTTAAAGGAGATTAGTAGAAAAACTGGTGAAGTCCAAATAAAATTTTGTTAATAGTATTGTAACAATGTAGACTTCTTAATTGTACAAAATTTGCATTAGTTATGTAAGACATTAACATCAGGGGAAGCTGGGTGAAAGGATATATGCGAACTCTTCTGTCATCACTGCAAATCTTCCATAAATCCAAAAGTATCTCAAAATAAAAGTTTTTTCAAAGACCATGCAATCTGTGGTTGACTCAAAAATTTTTTTTATGGGAAAGTATAGGAGAGGATCTAATATAAGTTAGAGGGAACCCTGAAAATCTTCTTCAGGTGAACCTAATTTTAATAGGTTCTTTAGTAGGAAGGGAGGTTATGTGAATACTACATCCTTAAAAGGAAAAATAGATCTTATAAAACTGCCAAATAATAACATTCACAATTATTGCCAAAGCTCAAAGAGAACGTGCAGTCTGAAAAATAGCCTTAAGGTCCCCCACTTAGGTCCACATCTGATTCTCCTGGAGAAAATGAAACATGACAATATTTGTGTGATTATAGCTTTCGTCTAAAGAGCATGAAGACTGTTGAAATATATGACAATATAATGAGAATTCTCATTTTTGACAGTGTGAAGTACCAAACAGCTTCCAGTTAGATGTTAAAAAAAAAAAAAAAAAAGTAGAGTCCACCTTCACCCATTTCTCCCACCCCCCACTGCAACTTCTGGGTGAAGTGGGTCAAAAGGTACAATTTCCAGTTATAAAATAAATAAGTCCTGGGTATGTAATGTACAGCCTGGTGACTCTAATACTAATAATACTATATTGTATACTTGAAAGTTGTTAAGAAAATAAATCTTAAAAGTTTTCATCACAAGAAAAAAAAAATGTAACTTTGTGGTGAAGGATGTTACCTGGATTTATTCTGGTGATCATTTCCCTATCTATATATACACAGTATGGTACTGGCACAAAAACAGGCACATAGATCAATGGAACAGAATAGAGAGCCCAGAAATGGACCCTCAACTCTATGGTCAACTCATCTTTGACAAAGCAGGAAAGAATGTCCAATGGAAAAAAGACAGTCTCTTCAACAAATGGTGTTGGGAAAATTGGATAGCCACATGCAGAAGAATGAAACTGGACCATTTCCTTACACCACACACAAAAATAGACT
>NC_138370.1:15191789-15238489 GCF_054177405.1 Leptonychotes weddellii
AAAATAAAATAAAATAAAATAAAATAAATAAAAGAGAAATATGAAACAAAAAAAAGAATCATGCTGTACACCTGAAACTAATATAATGTTATATATCAGTTATATCTCAATTAAAAACAAAAGGACAGAGTCAAAATGTGCTTTAGTGTGCCCTCTTAAAAGTCATAATCTACTAAGATCTCAAATTCCAAGGAGAAACTTATACATTATTAACTGGATTTTTTTTTTTTTTTTGGTGGAGAAACTCTAAAAATACATTTTAGAAGCTCTTTATTTTTTATTGTTATGTTAATCACCATACATTACATCATTAGTTTTAGATGAAGTGTTCCATGATTCATTGTTTGTGCATAACACCCAGTGCTCCATGCAGAACGTGCCCTCTTTAATACCCATCACCAGGCTAACCCATCCTCCCACCTCCCTCCCCTCTAGAACCCTCAGTTTGTTTTTCAGAGTCCATCGTCTCTCATGGTTAGAAGCTCTTTAAACAATTGACTGAACTTGAAAAACATTAACTTTGCCTTTAAACTTTGTCAAGACAGCAAGACTTGGGGTCTAAACTTTGGCCCATAAAATAATACTTGCATAGTTTTGAAGAAGGCACTTGTCATTACTGACTTTCTATTTCCTTATCCATAAAATGGGTAATAACAATTCATAAGGTTTCTATCAAGAGCAAATAAGTATGCAAATAGGCATTATAAATGATAGAAAATAATAGTGCAAGAAACTTTTTATAAAAGATATAATCATGGAATCTCTAAAATGCCATAATATAAAATGCTGTATGTCAAAGAGTTAAGCACACTTGAGTTCTTTTTTTTTTTTGCAGTTTTATTCAGAAATAATTTAGCATACATCACTGAATGAGTTTAAGATGTACAGCATGATGATGTGATTTACATCATTGTGAAATGGTTACCACAACAGGATTAGCTAACATCCATCTTCTCATATAGATACAATAAAAAGCAAAGAAAGGGGAAAAGGGAAGAAAAATTTCTCCTTGTGATGAGAACTCTCAGGATTTACTCTCTTAATTTTCCCATATATCAGTGTTAACTGTAGTCATCATGTCATATGTTACATCCCTAATACTTATTTATCTTGTAACTGGAAGTCTGTACCTTTTTAGTCACCTTCCTCCAATTTTTCCTCCTCCCACCTCTGGTAACCACAAGTCTGATCTTTTTCCTTTTCTTTTTTTTTTTTTTTAATATTTCACATATAAGTGTTATCATACAGTATTTGTCTTTCTCTGACTTCACTTAGCATAATGCCTTCAAGTTCCATTTATGTTGTCACAAATGATAGGGTTTCCTTGTTTTTTACGGTTGAGTAATATTCCATTATTTATATACACCACAATTTCTTTATCCATTCATCCATCTGTGGACACTTCAGTTATTTCCATGTCTTGGCTATGGTGAACATAGGGGTACAGATATCTTTTCAAGTTAATATTTTCATTTCCCTTGGATATAGTTCTAGAAGTGGAACTGCTGGATCATAAGGTAGCTCTATTTTTAATTTTTTGAGGAACCTCCATACTGTTTTCCACAGTGACTGCACCAATTTACAATCCCAGCCATAGTGCACAAGGGTTAGCCCAGTATTTGTTATCTCTTGTCTTTTTGATGAAGGCCATTCTTAATAGGTGTTGTATCCTTGAGTTCTAATCTGAGTTTAGCTACTTACTTAATTTACTTACTCGCTTTCTTGGCGCTTCAGAGTTATTATTTTTAAATGCAAATAAAATGATGATAATAATAGTAATGATAATCATTTTATAAATTTGATTTCTAGATAAAATGAGTAAATGTATGTAAAGCATTCAATTCCTATTAGCTAGAACACGCATAGACTAAAGCTCCAACAATGAAACAACGGTTTACAAGTGTAAGGTTAATATGCACTTATGTATGAAGCATCCTTTCTTGTAATAGTCCATTCCAATTGCTCTTGGGATGAAGATCTAACTTCTTACTACGGCCCACAAGGCCCAGGAGTCTGGCACTCTATATCCCCTCTTGCTCTCCCTCCTTAAATAGCTATTCCCTCTACTGTTAAGGGGGGTGGGGGGGGGCTCTGCCCTCTGACCTGACTTCAAAACATAGTAGCTCTAGGGAAACCTTCCCTGAACTGCCAGATTCCATTACAGCCTCCTGTTACAGGCTCCCATAACACAGAATACATATCCTTCATTGTCCTAACAATAGCTCCATTTGACATTTACAAAGCATGATTATTTAGTTGTCTGTCTTTATTTGCATTTTTGATAGTTGTTCACATGGATTCTTGCACTATTTTTTATTTTTTATTTTTTAAAGATTTATTTATTGGCGTGCCTGGTGGCTCAGTCATTAAGCGTCTGCCTTCGGCTCAGGTCATGATCCTGGGGTCCTGGGATCGAGCCCCACATCGGGCTTCCTGCTCCTTGGGAAACCTGCTTCTCCCTCTCCCACTCCCCCTGCTTGTGTTCCCTCTCTCTGTCTCTCTCTCTCTGTCAAATAAATAAATAAAATCTTTAAAAAAAAATTTTATTTATTTATTTATTTTTGAGCGGGGGTAGGGGCAGAGGGAGAGGGAGAGGGAGAGAATCCCTGAAGAGCACAGAGCCCCAGATGGGGCTCCATTCCAGGACCCTGAGATAATGACCTGAGTTGAAATCAAGAGTTGGATGCTTAACCTACTGAGCCACTGCGGTGCCCCTCATTAATTTTAATTTTAATTTTTAAAACTATTTCATTAAAAAAATTTCAAAAAATTTCATTAAACTATTATTAATTCTAATTACTGAATTTTTTGGCACTCTTTAAATTTTGCTGCGGGAAAACTGCCAGTTATTTGCCTCCCTCTAGTTCCTGCCATGCAACTTCAGCTTGCAAACTCCAGTAAGGCTAGGGATACATAGCCTCAGGGCCTAGAACAGTGGTCTGTAGGGGAAAAAACTTAAATATGTGTTGAGTGAATTAAAGCATATTAATAGTTTTCATATTCTAAGCTTTTTAGGGAAAATATTGGTTTGTAAGACTGAAATAAATTTTCAAAATACAACTTTTAAAAACTAGCCAGGATGTTATTTGTAGAAGAATTGTTATGACTAAAGTTCCAGCAATCCAAAAAATTAACTTGTTTCCATGCACCATTCTCTTTGTATCAATTTCAAAAGGCAGCCCACTTTCGTTGCATGGTTTAATTGGTTCCCCAACTCATTTTGGAGAATTGCCTTTGATCTCAGTTCTTATGACAACAGATGAGTTCCTTCCTTTTGGTTTACTTCTTCAGGAAAGCTAAAACAAAATGAGAGCAAAAATAATTTCTGTAGAAGGTGGAGTGTGAAATGTAAATTTAGATTTTCTAAATATGTTGTCTCCAGTTTCCAGACAGTCACACTAACACAAACCAAGTGAACCGTCTGAATCAGTAGTGAGGAAGGGATTATAAATTAATCTAGTTGATTGTATGCACTGTTTCAACAGTTAAGGGACTGATCACAAAAGGGTGAATTAGATGAAAGAAAGGATCTTCAGCTTCAGCCAGTGTGTGTATCTCTCTCTATATATGTATCACCATCACCATCATCTTTTATATAAAATTATATATTAAATCAAGATAGAAATAAATGATAATCATTTATATATAATTTATATATTTATATAAAACGTTTGTTAACATATATTATCTATACATATAAATTATATATGTGATTATATGTAACTTATTTATATTTTTATTTATGTATATAAATAATGATGACGATTACATAGAAAGAGAGATACCTCCAGTGAGGAGGGGGATTTTTAAAGACCAATGACATTGTCATTTAAAGGCTTGCCAAGAATGGTGAGGGAATAAGACTCTAGAAAAACAGTTTACCTATTTCCCCTACTGGAAATGATCTTTTACTTTCCGATCTCACAATTAATATTTATTCTAAATAGATTTAAAAAAAAAAAAGAGCGTGGAGAAGTGCTCCCAGATATATATGTGAATTGCAGACAATCTGCAAGTAAAATTTAAGAGGTTTTTAAACACTGATTTGGGTTTTTGTTTTAATGGTCTGTGTGCTTACACGAACTGTTAAACTTGACTAGACCATAGCCAATGGCGAATGTTGATTGACCGCAGCTTTCAAAGTGAGTTGTGTTACCTTTAGGGATATGAACAGTGAAGAGTAATGGCTGAAAAAGAAAAAGCAGTAATTCTGCGACTGGAGGTAAGGTGGGGTGGGGAGTGGAGGTTGGGGGAGGGTAAGAGAGTGCAGGGCAAGGTGTGGTACGCTTTTAGGTAAACCTCCACTTCCAGAGGGTAAAAACTACCTCCACCGCTGAATTTTCATTTCATTGATAAATAACTGTTTAAAAACGATTATACCTACGTTCATTTGCTCAACAGACATTTACTGAGCGCCTACTACCCGCGAAAGCTAGGTGATGGGGATTCCAAGAGGTGTGCCCACGTGGTGAGGGCCGGGGGTCTGAGGCGCCGGGGGAGGAGTCAGCCCCGCAGGGTAGGCTCTCCGCTGAAGGTGACCGCCGGTGGCCGGGTCTAGGCGGACTACCCAGACCAGGGCGGAGCAGAGCCACACCCGGCCGCCACTCCCACTGCTACCTGATATCCTTACTGTTAAAGGTTTGGTAGAGCTTTTCCTGGGGAATTCTAACCTAATCAATGCAGCGCTGAAAGGTAGGTGCAGCCTAATTTGAATGTGTCCATCAAAAAGAGGGTGGGTCTAACTGGCTGAGCGTTACGCAGGGTTGATTTCAGCTGCTCTCCGGACACGAGTAGCAGTTTCTTTTTGGGTCTTGTGAAAGCAAGTGGAACGGGAGGTATCAAGAGTGCATCTTGGTAGCATGGGTAAGTCTTGTTTCATGGAACTTCGCTTTTTCTCAGATATGGGGGAAAGGGTGTGTTTTGAGTTCACTACTTAGAATGTATTTTTAACAAGGGTCCTGTTCAAAAGGTTTTGAAAACCATGGAGAAGTGTTTTATCATCCAAGAACCAGGTGGGGAATGGACCTTGGCCAGGAGACTTCTAGTGTTTAGACCGCGTTGACTACAGCTGCCCTGGACCACTGGCCTCAAACTTTTAAAACAGATAAAGGAGAAAAGTAAACACCTTTTCTTGAAAGTAGATACTTGGTTGAAATTTCCTTAAAGTCGCATTCTTAAAATTTTGTTAAAAAAATTCATATAGATATTGTATTTCACTGCAACAAATGGCTAGATCTATTTTGTCTTAAAATGTTTATATTAAAATGTTCACTTTTTTTTACAAGTCTTAAAATGTTCACATTATTAAATAAGAGAGTATACCTGTCTTCCCTTTCTTCCCTCCTCCAATTATCTCTGCAAGTGACACTACCACCCACCCAATTACTGCAGCAAAATACCTAGGACCTTACTCCTTATTGATTTCTCTGTTTGCCTTACTCCCTTTATCCAATCCTCCAGAAAGTTTAGAAGGTTCTGTTTTCCCTGTCTGCCACCATTTCATCTCCGCTACCAACACCTGCTCCAAACCTACTGCACTCTTTCTGGATTGCTAAATAGCCCAAGGGATTTCCTTGCCTCCTGAGGTCTATTCTCCACACCCAGCCTGAGTCATCATTTTAACCTCAGCCAGAACAGGCTTTTTCTGGTTTGGAAGACCCTGAAATGGCTCCCCCTGGTTTGTGAAAGAAATGCAAATGGCTCCCCTGGTTCACAGGATTCTGCAAGGTCCTCAACCTTATCTCAGACCACTCTATGCCAGCCACTGTGTGCAATAAACATGGCTCCCTTTGTCCTCCAGCATGTTAATTTCTTTGTACGCCTTGCTGTGGCCTAGAACACTCTTCTCTCCCCTCTTTCCACTGCCTGATACTTTTCTTTTTCAGGTCTCCACCTAATGCCCTCTCCTTGGAGGCAATTCCAGGCATTCTCAAGATGGCCTCCCCCATTTCCTTTCCCTCTCACACCCTAATTGCTTTTATTTCATAGCATTTTTCTCAACCTTAAACTATTTTATTTACCATTTTACAAACACTGTTTATTTATATTTATATCTCACACAGATAAAAGCTCTATGAAAACCAGGAACTCAGTGTCTTTTTAGTGCTCTAGGGTCAGCACCTAGAACAATGTTTGCTACTAAAGATTTGTCAAATGACTGAAAAAGTAAATCATGCACCCTTGGAGTACTTCTATCCCAGTTTGAGCAATATAAAATTATATTACTCAAATACCATTACGTATTTATCATCCAGATTTTCTCTTAACACTGTGTTCACCCAGTACATTTTCCAAGTAGTTCTTTCTATCCACCAAGGGAGAATGTACTTGTCGTATAAACAGGATTTTTCCCATTATAAATTAATAAATTACTATTTCAATTTTATACATCATTCTCACAAACTTGAATATTGTGTGAGAAATGGTATAATGCTCAGAGATCTGGCAAATAAGAATCTAGCTTAGAAAAGTAAGGGCTACATAAGTTCATAAAGAAAATACCTCTTTCAACCCTGATCTCATAAAAGATGTCTTTCTAGGTAACATCTTGGCATCATTGATAACCAACTTTTTGAAACTTCTACATTGTTTTCAAAGTCCCACATAATTTTGTAGTAAATTAATTTTATAGGTTTGCTAAATCAGTATCACCAGTATGATTATTAATGCATATTAATCAATTCATTTCATTAGACAAATGTACTAAGTCCTGGGACATGTGACTAAAACAGAAGAGAACCCTGCCCTAGCAGAGCTTACAGTCTAGTAGGTAAGTCAAACCTTAAGAAAATAATACCAGAGACTGTTCAGTATAAAATAGGAAGCTATGGAAACACTGAGCTTGGGGACCTAACTGAGCCTACGAATCAAAGGAAGGTAGCCTGAGGAAGTGATGTTTAGGCAGAGATCAGAAATACGGTTGAGAAATAAGCCTCTGTGTGTTTGTGTGTGTGTGTGTGCGTGCGCGCGCGCACGCACATGCACACACTAATAAGGGAAGGAGGAGTGAGGGTGGATAGTACTTTATTAAGAGGGAATAGCGTGGCACTTTATTGGAGGGAGTGTTTATTATGGCTGAAAAATAAGTAGAGCTGGAGATAATAAATTTGGAGAGAAAAGCTGGAATCAAATTGCAGTTATTTTAAATGGACTAAATGGAGTGGGGGGGTTTGTATTGTCCTACTCAAACTTTAGAGTGATTGCTAGTGATTTTGCTCCAAAGATGCTATATTCATTAATATTTTTAAAAAGTCAAGAATTATTTTTAGCTAGGAGAACAAGATTTTGTTAGGCAAATTTCTTGAGTATAGTCTCCTGGCTTATCTTACTTTTTTAAAAGAATAATAAATAATAACACTTGTGCCATTTAACTTTATATATATATACAGCTTGAAAATATATGTGTGTTTTTTTGGTTTTTTTTTTTTTTCGAGAGAGTGTGAGTTGGGGGGAGGGCAGAGGGAGAGGGAGGGAATCTTAAGCAGACTCCACACTGAGCATTCTGAGCCCCACACGGGGCTTGAGCTCATGACACTCAGATGATGACCTGAGCCAAAATCAAGAGTCAGAGGCTCAACTGACTGAGCCACCCAGATGCCCCATACAGCTTTAAAGTATTTTTAAGTAGCTACATTTAAAAATAACTCAAAAGGATCCTGCCATTTACCTTTTGGGGGAAAAAAAAATACATGGAACAAAACAAACCATGCTTTTCAATTGCTAAGGAAAGAGTATTTTAAGTTTTTTCTTAAATGTTTGTATATATATAATATAAAAATATTATATTTTTATATTATATATATACAAATGTTTAAGAAGAAATTCAAAACTCTTCCCTTAGCAATTTATATATATAAAATAGTTGTGTATTGTATATAAATATATAATTTATTTTATTTATAATTTATGTATTTTAAAACTACAATTTACATAAAACATTTATTTATATATTATATATTTATATATATAAATGTTTAAGAAGGCATTTCAAACCCTCCCCATAGCAATTGAAAAACATGTTTTGTTTTGATGCTGTGTATGTTTTTGCCAAAAGTAAACAGCATGATTCTTTTGAGGTGGTATTTTTAAATGTAGCTATTTAAAAATATTTTCAAGCTGTTATTTTTCTCTCCACTACTTTCACATTTACTTCTTTTTATTATTTTTTTTAAAGATGTATTTATTTGACAGAAACACAGCGAGAGCGGGAACACAAACGGGGGGGGTGGGAGAGGGAGAAGCAGGCTTCCTGCCGAGCAGGGAGCCCGATGCGGGGCTCGATCCCAGGACCCTGGGATCATGACCTGAGCCGAAGGCAGACACTTAACGACTGAGCCACCCAAGAGCCCCCACATTTACTCCTTTTTAAAAAGGATTTATTTCTGTTCCTTGAACAGGACATCAGGATAATAAAATTAAGAGATCTTCTATAAGGCATGCAATCCTAACATTAGGCAAAAGGCTCCTAGATTATAACATATTCATGGTGTAACTTTTACAATGTTGCTTTTAGATTTTTAAGAAAAAGAAAAGTATTCAAGGCCAAACTCCCCTGTGCATGGAAATGCATGGATTTCATGTGTTTTTTTTCCTCTGAATCTCCATTTTCTGTAGAAGTAGAAACTACACATGGGTCAGATCCAGCATCTGCTTATTTATTGGAACACAGCTCCCCCTCTATGAATCAGCTATGGCTTCTTCCGTGCAACAGAAGCAGAGTTGAACAGTTATGGCACAGACCATGGGGCCCACAAAGCGTAAATCTGGCTCTTTATTAAATTAAAAAAAAAAAAAAATGCTGCCCTTGGTCTAGAATAGTATCTGGCATATCCCAGGATCCAACATATACTTAAGAATGAATACAAAGGTAAAATAACACTAGTTCATGTAAGCATTCAGCATTAGCTCTGTGCCATGATCTGTGCTAAGCACTTTATATGCATTATTTCATTTGAATTTCACAACAGTGTTCACCATAGGCAACCCTCACTTCCTTCAAGTTTTTAGTCACCTGCTGCCTCCGCAGTCAAGGCCTTCCTGAGCTCCCAATTTAAAATCGTGAATTCCTTTCTACCAGCCCTTTTGTTTATTCTGTACACTTTACCTTTTTTGTTTTGTTTTCAATTTTTAAGACTATCTTTAATTTAGGTTTCATAGATGGGGAAGTTTCTTACATGAACAGTTAGTCAAATAACAATGAGTTAGGGCTGAGTAAGGGAAACTAAAGAGAAAGTTTGATTATAAGTATGATTTCAAAATGAGGAAAATTAGAATTAATGCTTTCGTTGTTGCTTTCTGCTTTGAAGTGTAAGGTCCATCCTCCATCCTTACAAAACTATAGGAAAGAATTTGCGGCATCTTACATTGGGCTTCTTTTTTTTTTTTTTTCTTTAACTTTGTAACAGTTAACATAGTGTAATACTGGTTTCTGGAGTAGAAGTCATACAACACCCAGTGTAGCAGTTTACCTTTTAACGTGTGGCGTGTAATACTTTGTGTGTTCAGGAGAATGTATACTCCAGGAGGCATAGATTTTTTTTCTGTGTCCACTTACTGATGGAACTCAGCCCATGAGTAGCCTAGAGTAGGACTAGCACATAGTGAGTGCCCAATAACGTGAGGTGGTCAGTTGGAGAGGTCAGATAATTTGTGGGGATACCCACATAAGATAGAGTTATGACCTACATCCTATGTCACAGTTCATTCTCTTCCTTGGGTTTGTCAGAGAAGAAGGCAATGCAACCATTTTGTTACTGAAAAGTGAATGTGAGGCCATTTTTTTTAGGTCATTTTCTGACAGTGGTTCTAAAGTTGGACTATATTTTATCTAAAGGTTACTATCTCAAAGGAGGTGTTTGCTGAAGACAGCTTACTCAGATCACTGTCACTTGGAAGTGGTTGATATATCCTGGTGCAAATATTCAAGGAAGAAGCAGGCAGGACACTATGGCCCAGCAACTGAAGAAGAGGGCAAAAACTTGTGGCCAGAAAGGCCTGGGTAGAAGAGCCTTCGGGAGGGATAAGCCAAGGCCATCTAAGCCACGACCAGTCCAGAAGGAACTTCCCAACACAACATGGGCCTTGGAAGATGAAGGTGTGTTCTTTGAGACGAGCCATCTGGTTGTTAGAGAAGACTCCTTCTCTGACTGTTACATAGAATGCATAATTAGAGGTGAGTTTTCTGAACCCATTCTGGAAGAAGACTCGTCCCTTGACTACCTGGAAGAAGGATCAGAGCAAGAGCTTTCTCAACAGGTTCTTACAGCAAGCTCACTTCTGGAAAAATCCTTGAAATCCACACAGAAAGGGGCAAAACAAGAACTTCCTCAACAGATTGTTGGAGAGAATTCACAGCTTGAGTGTTCTGAGTATGTAATAGGCAAGAAGCTTCCTTCTGGAGGAATACCCAGCATTGACTTACCAGATCCTAAACAGTCTGCAGAATTTGCTAGAAAGAAGCCAACAAAAGATAAGGAATATGAGGCTCCAGAAAGAATTGTTTGTCCTCACAGTGGATGCCCAAAAAAGTTGAAGAATAGAGCTTCCCTGAGAAAGCATCTCCTTGTCCACGGTCCTCGAGATCACGTATGTGCAGAATGTGGGAAAGCATTCAATGAGAATGCGAAACTAAAAAGACATTTTCTGGTTCATACTGGAGAGAAGCCATTTCAGTGCACTTTTGAAGGGTGCGGAAAACGCTTTTCTCTGGACTACAATTTGCGCACACACGTCCGCATCCATACTGGGGAGAAACGTTTTGTGTGCCCCTTTGAAAGCTGTCAGAAGAAGTTTATTCAGTCAAATAACCTGAAAGTTCACATCTTAACTCATGCAAAGACCAACAAAATAAAAGAGAAGATGGAAAGTAATCCTTTAACAGGATAAGCGTATTAACAAAAGAGTGATTTGGGGACAAATGTACCTTATTATCATCTCCAGAAAAGAGCTTTTTTAAAGCAATTGCAACCCTACATGGTATATTTTTGTTTTAATATACTATGATGCTCCAGTAGTTTGACACCATTTTAGAACACTGTATAGAATTAACAGTGTGTTTCCAACAAGAAGGTCAGTAATGACTACTTCAAAAGCATAATCCTTAATACATTATGAACTAGATTACTGGATATGGGACTTATTTTCACATGCTATAAATATGAAATTAACTTTGTTTTTAAAGTCTGTAGTTTCCAATTGTTTAGCTTTTTGCCTTTTAGGAATAAACTTCATGCAACGTGTGATAATCCTAGAGAATGAAAATTTTGCAGTAGATTGTCAGTAAGTGAATGAGTAGTTAAACATGTTTAAAAGTTCGATATATTTTTAATCCTTTTTTATCATCGTAGAAAACTATTGAAATCACATAGCTAGATTTGAATGGTTATCTGATAGTGTCAATTCATTGGAATCATTTTAGATATTTTAAAAGGAAATAAAAACCCAGAGATAATGCTGAATCTGGATTTAAAAAATCAGAGGTGGGTATTGAAAGGCAGTACCATTTATTTGTCTTTGAAACTAACAAAACATTGCAAAGATTAATATTTCAGTACGGGGTGGGGAGAAGTCCAAAATCAAGGTGTTGGCAGGGTTAGTTCCTTTTAAGCGTCATGAAGGAAGGATCTATACCTGGCTTCACCCCTTGGTTTATAGATGATCATCTTCATGTTTACATGGTTGTTTTCCCTCACGTGCTCATCTCTTTCCTCTGCATGTCCATGTCCCCAGATTCCCTCTTACCAAGATACCAGTCATACTGATTAGAACCCATCCTAATAATCTCATTTTAACTTGACCACCTCCATAAAGACCCCATCTCTAAATAAGGCTACATTCTGGGGTATTAGGGCTAGGATTTTGACACAAATGTTGGGGGGTATACAGTTCAACCTGTAATGTGCCTTTCCTTAGACCAAATAATTTCATTTCTGGAATTGTATTCTACAGAAACATTTGCACGGATGTACAGAGATATTTGTTCAAGGATATTAAGCACATTTTTAATAGTATTAACTTCATATCTTAAATGTCCATTAAAAGGCAACAGGTTGCATAAATCATGATACCTCTATTCATTCAGTAGAAAGTATGCATATACCCTTAAAGGAACCCTGACTGTAAAGGGAAGGAAATAGGGCCACAGCCAGAGGAAAGCCACAGAGTAGGAGGAGGTTTGTTGTTAATAGATATTAAAATTAATAAAATAGATACTCTGGGACAGAATCTGGGGTATTTACATGCTGTGGAAGAAAATTCAGAGAAAGTGGTTAAATATTCTGGATAAGAGGGAGGAATTGGAGGCGCCTGGGTGGCTCAGTTGGTTAAACGACTGCCTTCAGCTCAGGTCATGATCCCAGGGTCCTGGAATCGAGTCCCGCATCGGGCTCCCTGCTCGGCGGGAAGCCTGGTTCTCCCTCCCCCACTCCCCCTGCTTGTGTTCCCTCTCTCGCTGTGTCTCTCTCTGTCAAATAAATAAATAAAATCTTAAAAAAAAAAAAAAAAAGAGGGAGGAATTGTTTCGTCCAGAGGTGGCTGATAAAAAAACTGTGGCTTCAATATAGGGATTAACTGAATCCCTGATTGAAATAATCTTAATGATGTGCAGAATATATGCAGCTACCAAACTTGGAATGCACCCCCCCCACATTAATATTATAAATACTCAGTAGTTAACAAACCATATTTGATGTTAAGATTTAAGACCCCATTGGAAGTAATGATAGTATGTACCATAAATTTAACAGCTTTCAGAAAAAAAAAAAAATAACAAAACAGTATATAAGCAGATAAACTTTAACATTAATTTTGATTTGAGAAATGCCAAAATGTACAATCACATGACTTCAAAGCATTTAAAAAATGGAAGGGCTTATATTTTCACCTAATTGAGCAACTGTTAGTATGGAATATTAATAGAAACTTAGTTTTTTATTTATAATATATTTGGTATGACATTTATACCATCATTTCTGTAGGAATGTGTGTCCTGAGTTTCTAGGTCAAAATGAACATTGGATATGTAATCCATTCATAAATTTGGAATTTCCTCTAAGTCAAACACCTGAGTATAGAATTTAGGATGGGAATTTGGTATTGATCAAGGTGATGGAGCATATGTTTATCTGGTTTTTGCTTTAACATTAATGTGTTTGATTTGGTCCTCTGGATTTCTACCTCAGGAGTTGAATTAGGACATAGAATCTCTATAGGCTAAGCAAAAAGGCAGGATTAAATAGGGAGCAGTCAAAACTCAAGTCAATGGCGGGGTTTAGGCAGCAAGCTCTTGAGACCTGGGACTCAGGGCATCAAGAGGGATCAAGATCGACTTCCCCTTTGTAGAGGCTGGTCTACTTCTGTAGATTATTCTTTCTGGAGCTGAGGGGCCCAAAGCTCAGTATTTACAACCCTAAAGCTTAATTGTACAAGAAATACCAATTTGAGAAAGTGTGTATCTGGATTCCAAGGCTTAGTTAAATTCTGATTTGGGAATAGGATGCTCCTTGGCTAGCCTTCTAGCTGTTTTGTTTCCCAAAGCACACCCCTAAAACTGCTACGAATGTAAAAGGAAGAAGGCATGTGGATGAAAAATTGAAAAAGGAACAGAAAAGGAAATTAGCTATTGCAGATATGTTGTCTAAAATCTTAATAATGTTTTGGAAAGGAAATAATACACTTTTCTACATTTGTATTCTAAGAATGAACACAAGATGTGTGAGTACATATCCAGAGAAAACTGAAAAAGGAAATCAGTCCATCTAGATTTTCACGGCTCCAGGTACCAGCATGTTGCAAACCCCAAATCCTGATAAATGAACAAATATTTTTCTGTTTTCATGTGGTATTTGGATTCATGACCCATATCATTTTTTTTTCTTTTTTATGGCCAAACATTAATAGTCAGAAGATAACACCAGAGAAATGGCTTTCCACAGAAAAATGAAAATCTTAAAGCCCATCACTTTCTTGGTATCTCCAACACATAGGTCATAGTTAGTTGGCACTTAATAAATTATAGAATGAATAAATGTAAAAATATAGCTTAATATGCTTTTTAAAAAACTAGTTATGAAGTTCTTAAAATTATATATAATTTAAAAACAGCTAATTTTCTTTATATAAAATCTCCTGGTTACTGTGAGATAGGGTGAACAACTTCACTAAAGTGTTCATTTGCTCATTGAAAGAAATATATATTTGTTGCCCATGCATATATCAACTCTTAACTCCAAAAGCAATTACCACTAAAAATTGTTATATTACTTGATCATTTTTATTAATAGTGATAATTATCTTAAGTCTCATTTTTTTCCCTGTCTTTCTTCAAAAGGGGCAAGAGACTGAGGGTCTGTTCATGTCCTAACATCTTGGATAATGAAGCACTAACCTGCATTGAGAATTCTATCTACCAAGACTATGATTAATTAACAGTGTGTTGAGACATTCCTACTTTAAAATGGTTTCTTTTACCTCATTCTCTGATATGGATACAGATCTCCCAGTCATATTTGATTTATTTCACCTTGGCTACAACATAAATTAGCAGACACGGGATTTCTATCATATTCTATCTAAAAAATAATTTTATACAAAAGCAATTTGACAGATTCTTTTCAGTGGAATATGCGTGTGCAGAAATCCGTGTGTGCTTATGTTTTAATTACCTCATGCACTAGCTCTGAATAAATTGCATGATTACATCCTACATTGGACACAGAACAGTGCAAGATATATTAAAAAGCCATTATATTTGCAACTCTGAGCAAGAGACTATAATTAAAAGGCAATTGGATGAAATTAGCTTTGAGAGTGCAAGAGTTTAAGTAGGATTTGGTAAATGAACATTAATGGTTAACATGTGGTTTTTATTATGTCTTTCGCTGCTTCTCTCTGTGACCCCAGGGTTGAGTCTCTTAGATTTCAGTGGACCAGACATGTGAAAACACCTGTACAAAGCTTTGCTTTACCATGTGGCTAAAGTTATGTCCATAAAAGAAGCCAACATAACTGTGACTTTAGTAAATCAAAGGTATTAGGTAAGCTAGAATGATACCCTGGGCATTAATAAACTATTTTTTAATGCTCCTAAGATCTCGGGTATGTGTCATAAAAGCATAGGTCACACTTCCTGCAGCTCAAAATGTTGGTCCTAAAATACACATGCACAAATCAAAGAAGGGATAAAACTTTAAAGAATTCTGATTATCATGACCATTAAATAAAGTCACATACAGTATATGTAATAACCACTTCACCTTTATCTAAGGCAACCAAAACATTTGCAAACTACTGAGGCTTCAGCCCGGTACTGATATTTCCATGTGTGGGAGGGGAGGTGGAAATCTTTGTGTTTATCAGGTATATATGCCTAATGGATCTTCTACTTAGGGCAGATTAAAGATGGCTGCAAATTCTTTCCTATTCCTCCCATTGAGAGTTGGAGTCTATTTCCCCTCCTTTGAATTTCTGCTGGTCTGTGAATGTCTTGATCAATAAGAGTTAGATGTAAATGGTACTGTGATAGCTATGCCAACGTCAGGCCTAGCTTTTAAGAGGCCCGGTAGCTACTGCCCTGCTCTCTTAGTAACTAACTGCTATTATAACTACCCTAATACCACCATCCTAGGCAAAATCCAAGCCACATGTTGAGGCCTATAAGATAAGACCTGGCGAGCGAGAACAAGGCCAAGCAATAGTGAGGGGCCATCTTGTAGGATCAGCCAGCCCGTCACCCCAAGTGACACCAGCTGAACTGTAGGCAAACTACCTGGATAGTCCATTTCCAACTTTCTGACCTACAAAATGATGAACAAAATGAAATGGTTGTTTACATGGTAACTATAGCTGATAACACTATTATATATAGTTGAAATCTGCTGAGAGTAGAACTTAGTATACATATGGTGAGAACATTATATGTGAGGTGATGGATGTATTAACTAGATGGGAGGAGTCCTTTAACAATGTATACTTATATCAAACACAGTGTACACTTTAAATACATTTTCTTTGCCAATAAATCAATAAAGCTGAAAAGATGACTGTTTTAAGTCACTTGAATTTTGGTTTTTGTTCATTATGCAGTAAGAGATACAAACAGATTTGTTCCTTGACTTTATAGTCTCCACTCTGCATTTGTGTAATGAGTGTTGTGTGTGTACATGTGTTTATATATACATACATATGGGGCACCTGGGTGGCTCAGTTGGTTAAGCGACTGCCTTCAGCTCGAGTCATGATCCCGGAGTCCTGGGATCGAGTCCCGCATCGGGCTCCCTGCTTGGCAGGGAGTCTGCTTCTCCCTCTGACCCTCCTCCCTCTCGTGCTCTCTGTCTCTCATTCTCTCTCTCTCAAATAAATAAATAAAATCTTTAAAAAAAAAAAAATGACTTGAACTAGGGGCGCCTGGGTGGCTCAGTTGGTTAAGCGACTGCCTTCGGCTCAGGTCATGATCCCGGAGTCCCGGGATCGAGTCCCACATCGGGCTCCCTGCTTGGCAGGGAGTCTGCTTCTCCCTCTGACCCTCCTCCCTCTCATGCTGTTTCTCTCTCTCTCTCTCAAATAAATAAATAAAATCTTTAAAAAAAAAAATATATATATATATACATACATATGTATATACATAGATCTTACCATATAATTAGTTTATGCCTAAGTTCAAAAGGAATTTATATATTTTCAAATTTATATACTAGATTTAATTTCAGTAAGTCGTAACAGCGAGGTAGGTAGTGAGTTCCTTTTTCCTAGACCAATAGAGAGCTGATCTATTTGGTCAGATATTTAAGGAAACTAGAGCCGCCTTTAATGAAACTAAAACTCAGATTCTCTAAAGGGTGATGGAGAGTCTCCCCTTGGGAGGAAGTTTCTCTTGACCAGCAGTTTACGTCTTCCTGGGTGGGAAGACAATAACTACAGCTACCACCACTGTCCTAAAAGGGCCATACTCCGTTTTGACACTGACCCAAGCATGAGCGCACAACTCTTCCTTTATTCATTTTCAGTGAAAACGAGATGAGGCTGGACATTTAAAAATCCCATTAGAGGCAAGAGAAAAACACCATACAGCTTGCATTCTCAGGTCACAGGTTTAAGAGATATCCACCTGTTTGGTTGGGATCCAGAGTTAAGGGAAAAGCTCCAGTGATTAGTTTTCACCTGAGACCTGGTTTTGGTTTCTGACAGAGGACCCACTTATTCTCCTTGCTTACTAACCTCAGTATGTCTAGATGGAGTATTTAAATAGGGAGGCCCCTAAAGTTATCCCATACGGGGATATAGGATGGACACACAAAAGATCTTGTAGAGATGGGCGAGGAACAAATTTTGAAGGTGTTATAAAACCATCTTTAAAAGTTAGAATTTTCTCTTATAGTCAGTAAAGAAAGCATTGAAGGAAATAAGTAAGTGATATGATCAAATTTGCTTTTTAGAAAAATCATTTGGGATTCAGGGTAAAAGATTGATTGGGGAGTAGAAAAACAGGCAGCTGTTGCAATAATCCACAGGGGATAAGACATGTCTTATTGGACTTTTTATTTCCAGCACAGGCATAGTACACCATAAATGATTAATGGATGTTTGAATAAATGCTTGACTTGACATAACTAAAAGTATTTCCAAGCAGTAGTAAAAATAGAAAAGTGACAGACACAATCAAAAGACAAATAATCCAATTTAAAAAAGGAGCATAGGGCTTGAATAGACATTTCTTCAGAGAAGATCTATAAATGGCCAATAAGCTCACGTAAAGATGCTCAACCTCAGTCACTAGGGAAATGCAAATCAAAACCACAATCCTACCACTTCACACTCACTAGAATGGCTGTAAAAACCAACAACAAAAAATAGAAGTGTTGGCCAGAAAGTGGAGAAATCTGAACCTTCATTCACTTCGGGTGGGAATGTAAAATGGTGCAGTCCCTTTGGAAAACACTTCAGTAGTTCCTCAAAATGTCAAGCATGATTATTACATGACTCAGCAAGTTCACTCCTAGAGAGATGTAAAACTCTGTTCACACAAAAATTTGTGTATGAATGCTCATAATGGCATAATTCATAGTAGCCAAAAAATGGAAATAAGCCAAATGCCCTCCAACTGATAAGTGGATAAACAAAATTTGGTATATCCATACAATGGATTGTTATGTCAGCCATAAAAGGGAACGTGTTACAACATGGATGAGCCTTTAAGACATGGTAAGTTAAAGAAGTTAAAGAAGCCAGACACAAAAATCCCTATATTGTAGGATTCCATTTACTTGAAACGTTCGGAATAGACAAACCCAAAGAAATTGAAAGTGGATTAGCGGTTGCCAAGGTCTAGGACACGGAGAGAATAGACAGTGACCACTAACCGCTTATTTTTGGTATGATAAAAAGTGTTTCTATCTGATTACTGTAGAACTGTGAATGCACTAAAAAATACCTGTATACTTTGAAAGGATGAATTTTATGGTATGTGAATTACATCTCAATAAAGCTGTTACTTTAATAATCACTTATGCAAACTCATATGGTCTTATTAACTATTTTACAGACCTTGCATCAAAAGTAATAACTAAGCACATCAAACACTCAGGAGATTAGATAGCCAGGGTTAAGAACACAGACATCCGAATCAGGCAAACTGAGTGGAAGTTCAGTTTCATCACACAGAAAACTGTGTGACTTTGGGCAAATCACGTAACTTCTCTGAACTTCCAGTCATCTGTAAAATAGGAATAATGCCTATCAGAGATGTTGTGAAGGTTAAATGAGACAACAGACAAAAAAGTCCTGAGCTGAAGTGCCTAAGAAATGAATGTTAGATGATATTATTCTGTGTATTATAAATATGACTTCTAGTGGGTGTACTGTGTCAAAACTATGGTCCTGCCCCTTAAGATTCTTTTAATCTTACAGCACATTATAGGTGGCTGATACAAATTATCAGGTTTTTTTCCTTAATGAGCATATATACTTCTTTAAAGTGTGTTGAAGATGAAAATATTTAAGGTCAGCATCTTGGAGTTTCATTTGTTTTCTAAAACTTGAACCCCTGTGACTTACACATTCGAAGGTTTTCCAAGGGCAGCTTTAAAGTGGGTAGATCTGGTATTTACCAAGCCCAGTTCACCTTCTCTCCCTTACACCAGCCAGCCTCCACAGACATTTTCTGTTATTAAAGGAACAAGACAATTCAGAGACCTTTCTCACAGTAGTACGGCTTCCCCTTGGTTCCCCAGGCAAAGCCACAACAGTGTCCTCAATTAGAATTGATGGCATCCCTCTAAGTCTAGGTTTCCCCCCAAGTTTTCCTTACAAATGTCAGCGCTCCTTTATTGTCAGATATTTTTGGATAAAGTGAAAATAACATACAAAGAGTATTCATAATTTTATGAATTTTTACCAAGTTCTTGATTTTTAGTTTCTTTCTGAGATAATAAGTGGGGGTGGGACTCAGTGTTCCCCTTGTCCTAATCTGCATCAGTGGAGACCTTCAAGATAGTCCTTCTGCCTGGTCTGTAGATGTAATTCAGGTCCATCAAGAGGTGTTTTGCGGTTTTAGGAAAATTCACTGTCTCTTTGAGGACCTCTAGCCTGGGTAATATTTGAGACCACTAGGTACATCCGTTACAAGTGGGGTCTGAGACCCACAAAATACTCTGAGTGCTATAACTAGCAACATGTGAATGACAAGATAGCAAGATGCAAATTCAAAGAGTTCTATTTCTAGAATATAATTCTAAAACCCTTTTTATTTCTGAAAGTATGTTCTAATCTAATGGTATTGACATATGATAAACGAGTCATGTTAAGATAATACAGTAAAAGGTAAGAAAGATAAATTACTGTTTTATTGTTATTACTGCTTTATTAGTACTAATGATGACTTAGGGACACGATTGCCAAAACCATGGCCTCGGCTTTGGAGGAAATTATAGGTGTCTATTTTAGAGTGTTTTAAATAATAAAGATATACATTCACATTTGCAAAGTGCTTTGAAAATGAAAGGTGCAGTGTGAGCATAAAATGGCATGTTGTGTGAGCACAAAATGCCATGTAAAATGGAGCTGAATGTGTCTTTGCCAAAATCCATAGTTGAAGCCTGAACCTCTAGTACCTCAGAATATGAGATAAAGCTTTTACAATGTGGTTCAGGTAAAATGAGGTGGTTAGGATGGGCCCTGATTCAATCGGGCTGGTGTCTTTTTTTTTTTTTTTAAGATTTTATTTATTTATATGACAGAGAGAGACAGCGAGAACAGGAACACAAGCAGGGGGAGTGGGAGAGGGAGAAGCAGGCTTCCCGCTGAGCAGGGAGAGCCCGATGTGGGACTTGATCCCAGGACCCTGGGATCATGACCTGAGCCGAAGGCAGATGCTTAACGACTGAGCCACCCAGGCGCCCATGGGCTGGTGTCTTTATAAGAAGAGAAAATTTGGACACACAGAAGAGACACCAAGGATGCGTGCCTACTGAGGAATGGCCTTGTGAGGACACAGCGGGAAGGCAGCTATCTAAAAGCCAAGAGAGACCTCAGGAAAAAAAAAAAAACAAAAAACGAACCTGCCGACACCTTGATCTTGGACTTCAGGCCTACAGAATGTGAGAAAATAAATGTCTGTTGTTTAAGCCACCCAATCTGTGGCATGTTGTTATGGCAACTCGAGCAGGTTACACAGGCCACTTCACAGAAGTGCAGTCAGAGGAAAGAGTAAAGAGCAAAGCACGGAGGCACGAAACAGCATTGCACAGGCAGGAATAAATGCTGGGCAAGAACTTCAAGAGAATAGACTGGAGGCGTGCACAGGCACCTTGGGCTCAAGCGATCTTCTGCCGTGCCGAGGAGCTTTAAATTCTCACATGTAGAAACTTAGGCCATTGAAGGGAGAGTTCTAGGTCACTTGGGGTTTTTTGTTTGGTTTGGTTTTAATTGCTGTTGTTTTAAGAACTGAGATCATTTTCGAGAAACGTAGCCAAGTATAAAGCATAAATAAAAGGTAAATACACTAACAATTTTACCAGCTAGAAGGAACCCACTGGTGAATATGTTCCTTAGAAGTCAATGAGTTTACTCAGAAGAGCAATACATTCAGATCTGCATGTTATAACTAACACTATCGTGTGACCTGTGGATGTGAGCATCTGTGAAGCAGGGGAGAAGAATAGACTGAGAAGTCAGGTCTGTTTGGAAGAGGTATGGAAAGCCTGAGAAAAGGCAGCTACTGTAGGGATAAAGAGGAGAGAGACGAGTAAGGTAATACATAGGTGAAATTATCAGGCCATGGTGATGAATGAGGGGAGGAAGAAGCGTCTAGAATGGTCTTTAGGTTTCCAGCTTGGAAGAGTGGGTAGGTTGTGATACCAGGAAGGGACATGGAAGCTTCTTAGAAATGCAGGACGAAGAGCAAGGAGAAACTATGTGATACATTTAGTTTAAGATGAGACTCATTGTGTGTGTTGGGATAAAAACAAAAATCACTGTGAAAAGTGAACTTACTCGAATTTGACTGGGGAAGCTAAGAATTCGCATTCCACAATTTTATGGATTTCTTAAGATAGTTCAACTCTGTTGCAAAATAAGTAAATCAGAGAGGATAAACAGTATTTTAATAGGTTAAATGTGAGATAGTTTCAACCCACCAGATTGACTAGTAAGTCTATGACAAACTTGAAATAGATAAAATCAAAATCAAAACAGAGCAAAGCCATTTACTCTCTAGCAAGTATTTATTTGCACAGACAACAGATATACTCAAGAATGTCCAGCCAATCTTCAAAATAATTAGGAATTCAAAGACCTGCTATCTAGAAATTTCTCTAGTCAAAGAAATAACCATAGTTGTAAAATAGCTGACAATCCATTTATTAAAACAGTAGGCGACTAATGCTTCTCCTTGTTTCAAGGTTACATTATAAATCAACCGAGAGGGGCAAAAACCTTGTAAGAGACCTGTAGGAGGATGAGCAGAACAATTTAAACTATTAAAAAAAAAAAAAAAGTCCTAAAGTGCATATCTTACTTACAGAAAGAATGAGGTTTAAAAGGATGATAATTAACAGAAATTGACACAGCTGGCTTCCAGCAAGTTTCAATTGCAAAGATCATATAAATTGATTTATAATGTTCCCATGTGACTAATGAAAGTAGATTGGTGACCATATTGTTCCAAATGATTGCATTAGAGAACATTATTACTTTAGAGAAGCCCACATTAATAATAAAATCATTATCACCAAGGAATAAATAAAATAATACTTTTCAGAATCAACGTGTTGGATTTTAACACTCATACTTTATTATTATTAACCATCTTTCAAAATGATTAAAAAGAACATTCCAAAGAAGCATCAATTCCATTCTTCATTTTATTTTTCCCTTGGAAGAAAGGGGGATTCAAAACCTTCCTGATGTCAGCACTTAGAAAGGTTAATTATTCATACAGAACAATGAAGAGGAAGCACTAGATTTAATTGGACACATGCTTCTCATATTTAAAGATAGGGGAGTAGATAATGATGTCCCTTTTGTGTCCTTCCAGAAGAAATATGGGGAACTGATAATGTCTCACACAAGTCTTCAAGGAAGAAAATGTAGAGCATGCGTTTTCATAGATCACTCACTCATTAAGGAAAAAACTCAGAAGAAATGTAGTCTCAATAAGAGCTTAGATATGATCAAATTTAAATATCTTACCTTGGAAACAAGTAAATTTGACATCACTAACCTCTGGAGACTAGTAGGAGATTCTGACATACAAAGTTTTATCTAAGTATAGGGACTTTCTGATCAAGGAAATAGTTAAAAGGAATGAACAAACAAAAAATTGGACCACAGAGCATTCCATCAACGAATTCTGGTGAAAGCTTATATGGAAATGGTGACAGTAATATTCTTTTGCTCCAGGTAAATAAACTACACTGTAAACTGCATGAAGTGAGAGAAACTAAATCTTTTTGTTTATCTCTGTATCGCCAGTGCCTAGTATAATATCTAGCATGTAGTAAGTAGGCAGGGATTAACTATACGTTAAAAAAATGAACTTTGGAAAGGTCAATTCTAGGACATGTACTGACAAGAAATAATAAGTATTCTTAGAGCAAAAACCATTCTTTCACCAATTTTTTTAATGCAAATCCTTTTTTGTCGTATTAGATGCAGAAAAATGTCTAGAACCGAAGTGGTTTGCATTCCACTTGCCCCCTTCCAGACATTATCCACCCTCACCCGAAAGGTAAACACTCTACTGACCTCCAACACCACTGTTACTGTTAAGGGCATGTGGGAAGTTTCTGGTTTAGGGCTGTTAGAAATAATACTGCTATGAATATTCTTATGTCTTTTGGGAAAAAAAAAAATGTTCTCATTTCTTCTGAATATAATTAGAAATGGAATTGCTCATTCTTTGGAGATATATATGATGAACTTTAAAAGATATTTTCAGTTTTCTGAAGCGAGAGAGAAAATTCCTCTAAAGAGTTGTCTTAAGTGATGGGTAGGTGTCCTTTATCAGCTGTGTGTGTGCTCAGTTCCCTCCCCCAGGAACCAGTTCTTGAACATTCACTTCTTGGTCTACTCTCTTTGGTGATCTCATCCAGTTTTAGGCCTTCATTTTATTTATTTTTTTTTAAGATTTTATTTATTTATTTGAGAGAGACAGAGAGAGAGCCCAAGCAGGGGGTGGGGGGACGAAAGAGGGAGAGGGAGAGTCAGCAGGGAGTCTGATGCTGGGCTTGATCCCAGGACTCTGAGATCATGACCTGAGAAGAAGGAAGACGCTTAACAGGCTGAGGCCCCCAGGCGCCCTCCATTTTAGGCCTTTAAATATCTTCTGTAGGTAACATAATTCCTCAAATTTATACTATCTACTTATCACCTCCACTTAAATGTCTTCTGTGAATCTCAAACTCAACATGTCCTCAACATCTCTCCACTTTAAATTCCCCTCCCTCCACTATCTTCTTGTGTTCCTCTTGCACACTCAGACTCCTCTTTGTCCACAATGACCTCCTTATTCCACAATGAATGTATAAGTATGTTCCCACTTCAGCGCCCTTATACCTGGAAGACTCTTGCAGATATCCACCCAACCGGCTACCCCACCCCCATAACCTTCATCAAGTCCTTACTCCAGTGGAAACTTCTCAGCAAGATCTTATCTAATTATTCTGTTTTCTGCTTTATCACTCATCACCATCTAATATATATTTTACTTATATATTTGTGTTATTGTCTATCTCCCTCTGAAATGTAAACTCTATGAGGGCAGGAATGTTGGTTCACTTTTGTATATTCCATGAGTTCAGTAACTTTGTTTTTGCTGTATCCCAAACGCCAGTGAGAGAGTCTGGTGCATGATAGGCATAAAATAAATATATGCCAAATGAATAATGAACTTAGTGAAATCTTATTTGGCAATCTGTTAATAAATAGCCTGAAATTAGATATAACATTACAAATAGAGTCTTACAAGTAGCCCACAAAAAGAAACTATAATCTTCTATCTTATGTATTCTCTTATTATATGTGAAGCCTTCTCACAGATAACACAAAATAGCTTTGAACAGTTGTTTCATTTATAGACTTTCTGAATCTTTGGGTTTTTATGTACTGCAATCTTTGTCAGTATCTTGCTTGAGTCAAAATAGGCAATGGAGAATTTTACCCACTATACAAGATCAGCCTGAAATTCATTCCATATTTTACTCTCTCTCCATATTTTAGTAAACTCTAGTACAAGACATACAATGCATTTTTCATGTCCTAAGAATTTTAAAAATCTAAGGAAAGGAATAACAAGAAATATTTTATTCACTACAAAACAAAACAACAAACTAAAGTACAGATAGAGTGGCATATACATGAGTGATGAAGGGTATCCTGTGCAAGCTTCACTAAAATTCTAATTCTTCCATCTTCTACTCTTGAATAAAGAAAAAGAGCTATCAGTGAGAGTAACTCATTCTTAAATTTCTTTCCAGTAAACTATATGAATCCATAGGTTGTACAAAAGTTTGTAAGCATTTACTTTCTACTTATTTCAATTTTTAATAATGGAAGTAATATATGATTATGATGCATAAAAAGAGAACGTACAGGAGTGCCTGGGTAGCTCAGTCAGTTAAGCATCCAACTCTTGATTTTGGCTCAGGTCATGGTCTCGGGGTGGTGGGATTGAGCCCCGCATCAGGCTCTGTGCTGGGCACAGAGTCTTCTTGGGATTCTCTTTCCCTCTACCCCTCCCTCTGCTTGTGTGCACTGTCTCTCTAAAGTAAATGAATTAATCTTGAAAAAAAAAAAAAAAGAACCTACAGAGTGAAGAGTTAGCCTCATCACTACCACCCTATTTCTTTCTTCATGTGTCACTACTGTTAAGTATGTAGTATATTCCCTCTCTTTCTATACATTTGTATGCATGTGCATGTGTGTATACCTAAGTTTGTAATAAGTATTTACAGCATGCATGGTATGACCTTATTTCCCTTGTGAAACTCTTGCTATATATGTCTAGATACATTTGGATTTTAAAAAAATGGGATGATATGAATACTATATGACCATGTTTTACCAGTAGCACTATATTCTAGAGAGTTGCTCTGTATATAAAGGTCTATCCATTCTTTTTAATGGCTGCCCAGTATTCCTTAATATGAATACACTGTATTTTATTTAACCATTTGCTATTGGAGAATATTTAAATTGTTTACAATGTCTTGTTATTGTCCGAAATAGTACAATGAACCCTGGTGTATGACTTGTGCATAAGATGTGAATATTTCTTTAGGTCAGTAGTTCTCAGAGTGTGGGTCTGGACCCCTTAATATGTTATTTGCCTTTGTCAATATTTACACTTATAAGGCAAAAGCAATAATGAATAAGCCAGTTTGCAGTTCAGAACAAGTCAAGGCACCAACCTGAACTAGAGTCATTATATCCTTCTCTACCATGCATCAAACACTGACACTTTTATAATGAAAAAATAATTTATAATAGACTGCGTCTAATCCAAAATTATAATCGGTGGTTCTGAATTCATATACAAATTCTGTTAACTTCCGTTCAAATTAAAATTCTTTTGACACGTATCTCATATGCCAATATTCCTAAATTATACTCATAGATAAGTACATTCCAAGTCATCTAAATAAGTTGATTTGCACGCTGTGGTAGACAGCCTGCCAATATGGCTGCCAACAATTCTTCCCAACCAACCCTTTAAGCACAGACCACTCCTCACATCAAGAGTAGATTCTATTTCCTGTCCATTTGAATATGAGCTGTATTGTGACTTGTTCTAATAACAGAATACTGTGGAGGAGACATTCTAAGACTTCTGAGCCCAGGCTTTGAGAGAACTGGCAACTTTTGTTTTTCCCTCTTGGATTAATTATAAAGCAGCTCAGGCTAAACTACTGAATGAAGAGAAGCCCTAAGAAATGACCATCCATCATGTATGGTCCAGCCACTGTTGAGCTTCCAGCTGAACACAGCAGAACAAATACCTTCGTCTTTTTTTTTCTTTTTTGAAAAGTACTTGTTAGCATTTAATGAACCTCCCCCCATGTGGCTTCAAGCTACTAGAACGCAGGCGCCCCCCACACCCTTAATCTTCTCCTCTGCTCTTCTACTGAAGAATTTGGCCTTCATGATGACAGGCTGTTTTGGGAGTTTTCCCTTTCCCAAAACTTTGTAGTAGCCCGGTCGCACCACATCAATGATAGGAGCAGCTCCGGTCTTGTTTTTGCAGCATTCACCCGTGTCTGCTCACTGACTAAGGTTCACAGTCTATCAAAGTTGACAGTTGCGAGAAGCTCTGGTTCCTCTTTAAGTGGTCATGTCTCATACCAACTTTTCCAAAGTAACCTGGGTGATAGTTGTCCAAGTTGATCCTGTGGTGATGCATGCCACCAGCATTACCCCGGCCTCCTGGGTGCTTCCGGTGCTTGCCCATGCGACCATGGCCATGGCTCACGTGGCCCCGAAGTTTCCAGGTCTTCCTCAGTCTGGATGGCATGTCGGCAGCCAAGAACACCTTCATCTTATGCATTGTGAAGAAGAAAAGCTTCCCAGCTGAACTCAGTCTGCCCTCAAGATCATAGATAAAATCATAAATTGTTAGTTTTAGGTCACTGGGTTGTTGTTTTTTAATTATTCGGCAACTGAAAACTAACTTTTTCAAAGTAAGCAATGAATAATTGACCATTCAACCATTATATTTGGATATGTAACACTAAGCCACATGAAGTTTTTTTCAGAGGAAGGCATTTTTTGGTTAATATTTTATTTTGATATAATTATAAACTCACAGAAAAGTTGTAAGAATAGGACAAGGGACTTCCATATACCCTTTACATTTTATCATCTTTGCTCTATCATTCTCTGTCACTCTTTATCTGTCTCCGCGTCTGCTTCTCTCATCCTTCTTTACATTTGAAAATAAGCTAGAAACATCATATCCCTTTATTCCTGAACATTTCAGTGAGTATTTCTAAGAACAAAGACATTTACTTACATAAACACAGCACAATTATCAAATTTAACTTTGATAAAACTATTACCTGAGAGGTAATCTCTATTTCAAATTCTGTCCATTTTCCCAGTAATATCCTTTATGGCTACTACCTCCTCTCTCCCTTGGGTTGAGGATACAATCCAGGGTCGTGTATTTATTACATGACAGTTGTCATAACCTTTTCGTTTCCTTTAATAGAGAAGAGTTTCTTAGCCTTTCTTTGTGTTTCTCGACCTTGACAATTTTGAAGAATACAGGCCAGTTATTTTGTAGAATGTCTCCCAAATTGGGTTTGTCTGTTGTTTCCTTATGATTAGACTCAGGTTGTGCATTTTTGGAAGAAATATAACCATAGTGATTTTGGGGCCTCCACTGTGCATTATATCAAAAGGCACATGATGTTGGCTTATTCCAAGGCCAGGTTATCTTTGAGTACTTTGTTAGGTAGTGTCTGCTCTGTTTCTCTACTGGGAAGTCACTGTCTTTCTTTTGTCTTTCGTAAGTAATTTGTGGGGAAAAACTTGGAGACTATGCACTTATCCTGTACTTATCAAACATTCACTCAGTGGTTTTAGCATAAACTCATAAGAAAAGGAATATTTTGAACAAATATATAATAATAATTAACTATTAAGAAACTTCTTGAAGCAGAATGTTAATTGTATTTTAACTATAAACAAATCAAAAATGTATGGCTTCAATTTTCTGTAAAATATGTTTACTTAAAATTCAGTGGAAATGTGCTTCACAAAATGAGTTTTAAGGCTTTTTGAATGAAATGTATTTTCAAAAAACAGATTGATGTATTCAGAAATTAAAAAATAAGTGTTATCTAACCCTACTAAAACTTTTATAACATATCTTCCAATCCATTTAACAATCAAAAAAAAAAAAAAAAGCAAAAGAAATGTTAGTACATATAATACACATAGTTTAACCTGAATCTACAACAAAATTAAAAAACTGTTATATCGCAACTGGAAAAAAATGCAGATTTTGTATTTAATTAACATTTATTGAAAGTCTGTTACCTGCTAAGCATCATGATACATAATCTCATTCATACTAAGCATCTTATTTTATTATTATCACAATTCTGTAGGGTAGTTGCATTATGTCTTTTTTTTTTACATCAGAGAACCTTCAAGAGGTTTATTTACTTAGCAAATCATGACTACCCTGTGCCAGGTTCTGTATTAAGCATTGAGAATACAATATAGATCAAGGTGGAAATGGCTCTCTTATAATCTAGGCAAGACAGACAAGTAAACAGCCAATTATAACATTCTGTGCCTAATGTTTAACAAATGGTATGGTTGAGCTCTGAGCAGTGTACTAAGAGAGGCCCATAAAGCAGACTCAGGTGTTACGACAGACTGTGGACAGAATTTATGCGGCAGAGAAATGAAAGATGAGGAGGAGCTAGGTGTAAAGGTGTGGGTTGGTAGTGGTGGAGGGAGGGTGCAAATATCCCTAAAACATTTTCAAAAAGGTCCCTTGGCTATGCATTCATTTTCATTACAATGGGAACACAGAGAGCCAGGGCAGATGACAAACAATGCTGGTAGCAGAGGTAAATAGGCTTAAGGCTAAGTGAAATAAGGGTTCCTTGAGGACTGCACTCTCTACCCACCACTTGATTAACATCGCTCAAAGATCACTCCTATTACTTCGAGAAAGTTTTGACATAGTTTACATTGAATTTAGTTTGTCCATTTCAGGATCAAAGGATGGCAAAGTTTCTGCTGCATCCAGGACATTATGAACCACTAAAATGCTAAAACCACTTTTATCAGTTTAGTCTGGTCCTGGCCCAAAGTCATTAACCTAGCTGAAACATCAATACCAACGTTATTTGGCTGAAAATAAATAATAGATTATGTTAATACAGACAGGGATTAGATAATGAGAAAAACTTCTTAGTTCTACAGCATACTGAATGGTTTATTTGTAAATCAAAATGAAGCAAATAAATTGCTTTAAAAGAAGATCACTCTTTTAGGTGTTCTTAATACTCCCATAAATTATAAATTAGGATAAACAAGACAAGAGCTCTGTATTATAGACTTAAATTATTTTGTAATTCTGACAGAGAACTGAATACTCTTTTTTTTAAGATTTATGTATTTGAGAGAACACACGCAGGAGCGGGGGAGTGGGTGGGGGGTCAGAGGGAGAGGGAGAGAAGCAGATGCATCGCTGAGTCTTGTGGGGGTGGGGAAGGACTCCATGCAGAGCTCCAAATGGGGCTTGACATGGGGCTTGAAAGCAGGGCTTGAGATCAAGACCCGAGCCGAAATCAGTAATGGGAGGCCCAAAGGACAGAGCCACCAGGGGCCCTTCTAACATAATACTGGTCACATTTGTTGAGCATTTACTAGGCATAGTAACTGAATTCTAAATTTTTTACATCTTTACGTATAAGTCAGATATCAAAAATTGCCCCAAATCTCCCTTACAGAACTGATATGTCATATTTGCACTGTCTTATGTTCGTAAAAAACATTGTGAATACTGAACCACAGCTGGCCTCATGGGTTCTGGAAGAGGGATTTTTGGACCTATATAATTAACATGCTAATGAATAATTAATTGCTATATTAATCATTAACTTAGTATACCCATTAAAATTAATATTTGAATTAAAATGGATATTTTAATGAATATTTGAATCCAGATATCCGTATAAAGAAATTGTAGAATGTCAAATAAGGTTCAATTACCACATGTTTTAGAAAGAATTATGTTATTCCTGTTGGACTCTGCCTAAAATAAAGGTGGCTGCTCTCTTATGCAGTATCTATGGATTATGGTCTAGAATTTAGTGTATCTGGAATATGAAACACTGAATAGAACTTATCACTGTCAAGGATGTGACTGGGGATCCAGTTTGAATCTTTTGTCTTTATTTTAATAAGTTATATAGCAATGAGCAAATTACCAAGTATCCCAGGCCTTAATTTTCTTTTCTGTAATATTGTGATGATAATTTATGACTCTGGGTTATTGTGAGAATTGAGTAATAAGATAATGTGAGTCTTTATACTTAACCTCTTAGTAAGCATGTAGTAGATGGTAGCTATTATTAAGCCAAATAATTATACATAGGGATAATATTTTCCTATCAAAGCTTACAATATGGATTAGGTCAATGTCTCCATAAAGGCTAAATATGCTGAAATATTTAAGAAGCATACCTAACATGAAAAATGTCTCTTAGTGCTAAAGCACTTAGTGATAAAGCAGATAACAATCCCTGCAATTGTGAAGCTTATCTTCTGGAAGGCTGAGTTGGGGAATGACTTTTAAACAAGCAAATTGAGGGGCACCTAGGTGGCTCAGCTGGTTAAGGGTCTGCCTTTGGCTCAGGTCATGATCTCAGGGTCCTGAGATCGAGCCCCGCATCAGGCTCTCTGCTCACTGGGGAGTCTGCTTCTCCCTCTCACTCTCCCTCTGTGCTCTCTCTCTGTCTCAAATAAATAACATCTTTAAAAAATAAAACATAAATTATAAGCAAGCAAATTGAAATAAACATTAGAAGATGATATATGCTATGGGGGGAATCAAGGAAAAAAGTAGAACTGGCTTTGAACAGATCATGGGGGAGTGGAAAGGTCTGAGTTACAAAGGTAAAAAGGTGGTAAATATAGGCTGAATTAAGATAGTGATATTTGATCTGAGACTTGAAGTAGGTAAGGGCCAAGTAGATATGTGCAGAAAGAGTATTTCAGGCAAGGAACTTCTAGGGCAAAGGCCCTCAGGCAAGAGCTGTGTGCTAGGATGGATAAAGCCCTAGGCTTGCTTGGAGCTCTGAGATGGCAAGGGGCTAAGTGTTGGGGTGGAGGGACAGAACAGATGGACACAGAAACAGGAGAATGGTGGAGAGTAAGAACCATGTAGGATATTCTAAGTGCTCAGATGGTTTCTCCAAGTGTTATGGACTTCCACTTAAAATATTCTGGCCCAGGGGCCAGCAAACTTTCCCTGTGAAAGTCCAGATTGTAAATATTTTAAACATTATAGTCCAAATGATCTCTGTTGCAACTATTGAACTTAGTCCCTATGGCATGAAAGTCATAGGCAATATGGAAGCAAATGAGCATGATTAGGTTTCAATAAACTTTATCTAGAAAAAAAAAAAAAGGGTAGTAGGCCACATTTTGCCTACTGGCCATGGTTTTTCAACCTCTGCTTTGGCCTAACTTATGGACACTGAGTTTTTGTCTCTGTTTTTTTCAAGAAGTTTTATAGTTTTATTTTTACATTTGGGCCCATTTTGAGGTCATTTCTGTGTTACGAGCTAAGAATTGAGTTTCTTTTTTTTTTTTACTTTTTCTTTCTTTTCTTTCTTTTTTCTTTTTAATCTATGGATATCTAAATGCTCAGCACTGTTTATTGAAAAGATTAGCTTTTCCCTTTACTTTGGCACTTCTGTCAAAAATCAACTGAATGTGTGTATCTGTCTATTTCTGGAGTCTATTGTATTCCATTCATTTCTGTGTTATTCTTACACAAACACAACACTATTTTGATTACTCTAGATTTATAGTAAATCTTGACTTCAGGTAATCTAAGACTTTTAACTTTGTTCTTATTCAAAATTATTTTTGTTATTTTATTTCCTTTGCACTTGCATGAGTATTTTAGGACCAGCTTTTCAGTTTCTACCAAAGAGCCTATTGGGATATTGATCCAGATTTCAATGAATCCCATAGATCAATCTGGGGAATATTTACTTCTTAACAAAAATTTCTTTGATAAGATGCCAAAAGTACATTTAAAAAATTGAAAACTGCACTTCACCAAAATTCAAAAGGCACAAAATCTAAAAGGACAAGCCACAGACTAGGAGAAAATATATGTAAAAGATATATCTGATAAAGAACTTGTATCCAAAATACATAAATTTTATAACGCAATAGTAAAATAACAGTCAACCTAATTAAAAACTGGGCAAAAGATTTGAATAGAAAATTCATCATGAATATATATGAATGGCAAATAAGTGCATAAAAATAAACAACATTGTTATTTATTGGGAAAATGCAAATTATAAGAATGAGATACACACATCCACTACAAGACTGAATTTAAAAAGACTGACAATATCAAACATTAAAAAGGCTGTGAAGCAATGGGAATTCTCAAAAGTTGTTAATGGGAATGCAAAATAATGCAACCACTTTGGAAATTAGGCAGTTTCTTAAAAAGTTTACCATGGGGATGCCTGGGTGGCTCAGTCGGTTAAGCGTCTGCCTACGGCTTGGGTCATGATCCCAGGATCCTGGGATTGAGTCCTGTGTCGGGCTCCTTGCTTAGTGGGGAGCCTGCTTCTCCCTCTCCCTGCCACTCCCCCTGCTTGTGCTCTCTCTCTACTTCTCTCTCTGACAGATAAATAAATGAAATCTTTAAAAAAAAAAAAAAAAGTTTACCATGTACTCATATAAGACCTGGCAAACTCACTCCTAGGTATTTAACCAACTGAAATGAAAAATATGTCCATAGAAAGACTTGCACTGGGCGCCTGGGTGGCTCAGTCGTTAAGCGTCTGCCTTCGGCTTAGGTCATGATCCCAGGGTCCTGGGATCGAGCCCCACATCGGGCTCCCTGCTCGGCAGGGAGCCTGCTTCTCCCTCTCCCACTCCCCTTGCTTGTGTTCCCTCTCTCGCTGTGTCTCTCTCTGTCAAATAAATAAATAAAATCTTAAAAAAAAAAAAAAAGAAAGACTTGCACTGGAATTTTCGTAGCAGCTTTATTAAAAATTGACAAAAACTAGAAAAAACCCACATGTCCATCAACTGGTGAATGGATAAAACAAAGTGTGGTATCTTTATACAATGGAATATTTCTGTGCAATCAAAAGAAACAGTGACTGATACATCTAACAACATAATACATTTCAAAAGCATTTGCTAAGTGAAATAAGCCATATGCAAAAGGATACATATTATATGATTCCATATAAATAAAATGGATTCTAAAAAAGGCAAATCTATAGTGATAAAAATCAGATCAGTGGTCCATGCCAGACACTTGCCAGCAGATATTAGGGGATGTGATAGAAGATTTAACTGAAAGGGATATGAGGAAGATTTTGGGGTTGACAGAATTATTCCACTTTGTGATTCTTGTTGTTTTGTGACTGTTTGCATTTGTTAAAACTTACTGAATCATAATAAATCAAGCAACCTTTAATGGAAGCTGGACCAATGTGGTAGTGGAGGAAGTTGGTGGAGATTTACAGAAAAATGGATAAATAGTAGAAATACCCATAGACTCTATACCCTTATTATTAACATCTTACATTGGTATGGTACATTTGTAACAATTTTTGAACTAATATTGATACATAATTTACTCAGATTTTCTTAATTTTTACCTAATGTCTTTTTCTCAGTTCTAGGAACCTACCCAGTATACCACATTACAGTTAGTCCTTAGGTTCCCCTTTGGTGTCTCCCTCGGTTCCTCTTACCTGTGACAAGTTTCTGAGACTTCCCTTGTTTTTTATGACTTTGGACTTTGACAGTTTTTCAGAGTACTGGTCTTGTATTTTGTAGCATGCTCTTCTATTGGAATTTTTCTGTTTTTCATGATAGGTTGGGGTAATATGTTTTGAAAAGGAAGACCACTGAGGTAAAGTGCCATTGTCATTATTTCATTATGTACTATTACCGCAGTTGAGGTTGGCCTTGATCACATAGCCGAGGTGGTGTTTCACTGGTGTCTTCACTGTAAAGTCACTTTTTCATGCTGTAGTCTTTGGAGGGAAGTCAGCATACGCAACCCATATTTACATTGTGCTCCATCTCCATCCATGGCATTTTTTTTTTTTTAAGATTTTATTTATTTATTTGAGACAGAGAGAATGAGAGAGAGCACATGAGAGGGGGGAGGGTCAGAGGGAGAAGCAGGCTCCTCGCCGAGCAGGGAGCCCGATGCGGGACTCGATCCCGCGACCCCAGGATCATGACCTGAGCCGAAGGCAGTCGCTTAACCGACTGAGCCACCCAGGCGCCCAATCCATGGCATTTTTAAAACTGAAAATTTTAGGCATTTGAAAACAACTAAGCATTCTGCTATTTTACCTACTTTTATTTCATTGGTTCATCCTGAAGTTAGATGATGTTATATATTCAGGGCCCCAGCCCAGATATTCAAATTCAATACATTGGGGTGGAGCCTAGGATTTAACAAATGCCCCTAGGGTGTTTCAGAGGCACACACTCCAGAAGTCCACTTTAAAAAGCTTTACTCTAATCACTTGCTAATGATAATTATTCTGAACTAAAGACCTTTTTACTGACTCCAGAGCTATTTTTCCCTTGGTTAAAAGGTTTTTGTCATTAGTTTCCTGTCAGAGCTGGGGGGATACCTCTCTGCCCTTGTCTGCCTGCTTAACATTCAAAATAGTTGAACTAATTTGGCAACCACATAATTACTATTCATTGCCCATGAGGAAATTCAGATGCAGCATACAGCTCTGTGTCTCTTACTCCTCCCTACCAAAAAAAGTTCCAAATACATACAAATAAGTGTATAAATTATTGAGAATGCAATTTAAATTAATCCCACAACTCCTAAAAATAGCCAAGTCAAGGCTATTGTCAAGAATTCTTCTAGGGGCGCCTGGGTGGCTCAGACGGTTGGGCGTCTGCCTTCGGCTCAGGTCATGATCCCGGAGTCCTGGGATCGAGTCCCGCATCGGGCTCCCTGCTCCTTGGGAGCCTGCTTCTCCCTCTGCTTCTCTCTCTCTCTCTCTGTCTCTCATGAATAAATAAATAAAATCTTAAAAAAAAAAAAAAAAAAGAATTCTTCTAAAGATGTGCCAGAAAGAAAGAAAGAAAGTAATGGAAGATATTCAATGAGGACAGTAGTTTCTTCTGAGGAGAATAATGTAGAATCTGATGCCGAGAATTCAAAGAACCGACATCCTGACTGGCCTTTCTCTCTTACTAGCTGTGTGACCCTGGGCAATGCACTTAATTTTTGTACTTCAGTTTCTCATCTGTGAAGTACAAACAATAACCACCTGTCTTATTCTATTGAGTTTAAGATAAAATGGGATACTGTATGAGGATCTGAAAATTAAAGATCTTGCTGCACAGATATAAAGTTTCTTTGTGAAACAGAATTTATTTACCAATGTATGGGGATCAAAGAATTCAACTTTTAATGTTTCATATCATAATTATTGCATGTCCATATCTAGATTAAGGAAACAAAGTTGAAGAACCTACATGCCTCTGATCCCCCAGTATATAATGGAACAGGCCAAGATACACAATATGCAAAACTATACACACTTGAAACCTAAAATAATTTCCAGAGACTCTAGAATCTTCATATAAAGTTATACTTTAGTTACTTAAAATAATTATTTTTGCATTAAAAAATTAAACAGTATGACATTTCTGAAAATTTTAACATTGGCCTTTTCAAAATGGAGGCCCAATAACCATTTCATTAGAGAAGCTATAAGTCCCTGAATATGTTTTGTTTTTCTTTTTAAATTTTATTTATTTATTCATGAGAGACAGAGAGAGAGAAAGAGAGAGAGAGAGAGGCAGGCTCCCCACAGAGCAGGGAGTGCAATGCAGGACTCGATCCCAGGACCCCAGGATCATGACCTGAGCCGAAGGCAGATGCTTAACCGACTGAACCACCCAGGCGCCCCCTGAATATGGTTGTAAATCCTGGCTCTGCCACTCACTGGCTGGGTTATCTTGGATAAGTTTCTCAACTATTCAGTTTTCTTATCAGTAAAATAAGGATAATAACAGTACCTACATGGCAGGTTATTTGTGAGTGATTAGAGTCAACATGTGTAAAATTCTTTAAAACATTCGTACATTGATACTATTATTATTATTATTTATTACTAGCCATTTTAGAGGATTAAGATCTATGGAAACCACATAAAATAAATAAAAAATAAGTTAAAAAAATTAAAAACAGAAATATTGGCAGTCAGTTTGCTTCTACTTTATGTAGCAACTGAAAATTATTTGGATTTAGTCAAAGTGGTAAATTTAAAGTAAAACACCAGTATCTACTTCCTCAAGCTAAGTGCCAGATAGAAAATGGATAGAAAAGGAATTAATTGGATTACCAAAAGATAGTACGTGACCCCAATTACTTCTGCTTATTAGCTAATAAAAAAGTCTGAAAAATGAAATTGGACTTTCCTGTCATGAAAAACTGAGTTAGGCAACTAGCTTCACTATTCTACAATTTCATATCAAATGACACAGAAGGCCTTGCTCTCAATCATGAAATACTGTCCTGTTGACTAATACTTAAAACTGCAAATCAGTTATCAAAATCCACATTTTAAAGATTAAGTTCAAGGGTACCTGGGTGGCTCACTTGGTTAAGCGTCTGCCTTCAATTCAGCTCATGATCTCAGAGTCCTGGGATCGAGCCCCGTGTTGGGCTCCCTGCTCTTGGGGAGCCTGCTTCTCCTTCTCCTCCCCACTCATGCTCTCTCTTGCTATATCTGTCTCTCTCTCTCTCACATAAATATATAAAATCTTAAAAAAAAATGATTAAGTTCAACTTCTGATTCTTCACAGATTCCTTGATTACCCTGTGGAGAGTTCTTCCTTTCCATGTTCAGATGTAGAGTATCTGTAATTTTGGTGATAGCGAGCTTTTTAAATATCACTAGCATAGTTTCATACAGCACCTACAACAAAGGAATTTGTCTTGTTTACTTTTGTACATCCTCACTCCACCAAGCACAGAGGATATAGGTATTTGTTCATGGGCATGCAAATAGATACCAACATTGGACTACACCCCAAGTCTCCTGACACTATTTCAAATATGCTTTTCCTCACACTTTTCACTCATATATATGCCACAGCTGGTCTGAAATTCTAGGACTTGAAAATCCAACAAGAAACAAATTAGTTGAATAATAATAAGGAAAAAAAAGACACTTTTTCATTTGATCAGATTTTTTATACATGACTACACAGTCATAATATACATGAGGTAATAATAGCCTCTATTTTCAATAATGAAATAAGGTTCCACAATATAAGTAAGTCCTAAACTAGGATTCATTAAAAATGGAAGTATTTGGTTCTGCTATGGCTAATAAATCACCTATTCATATGTGTTTGCTATTAAGTTTGGTATTAAATATAGGTAGGTAAATATGCAGTTATGGCAAGGTTGCAGGATACAAGGTTAATATATAAAAGTCAATTTCTTTCCCAAATAGCAGCAATGAACAAATGGAATGTGAAAAATGCAATACTATCTATACTAGCACCTAAAAGAATGAAATCCTTAGGTATAAGTCTAACAAAATATGTACAAGATCTATATGAGGAAAACTATAAAATTCTAATGCATAAAAAACGGAAAAGAACTAAATAAATGGAGAGGTATACCATGTGCATGAATAGGAAGACTCACTGTCAAGATGCTACTTCTTCCCAACTTGATCTATAGATTCAATGCAATGCCTATCAAATTCCCAACAAATTATTTCATAGGTACTGACAAACTGATTCTAAAATTTATATGGAGAGGCAAAAGACCCAACTAACCAACACAATATTGAATGAGAACAAAGTTGGAAGACTGACACTACCCAATTTCAATACTTATTATAAAGCTAGAATAATTAAGACACTGTAGTATTTGTGAACGAATAGACAAATAGGTCAATGGAACAGAATAAAGAGCCCACAAATAGAGCGTCAGAAATACAGTCAACTGATCTTTGACAAAGGATCAAAGGTAATATAATGGAACAAAAATAGTCTCTTCAACAAATGGTACTGGAACAGTTGGATATCCACACATTAAAAAAAAAAAAAAAAAAGAATCTAGACACAGACTCTACATGTTTCACAAAAAATAATTCAAAATAGGTTACAGACCAAAATGTAAAAGGCAAAGGTATAAACTAGGTATAAAGTCCTAGAAGGTAACATAGGAGAAAATTTAGATGACCTTGTAGATCCAACACCAAGGGAACAATCCATGAAAGAAATAATTGATAAGCTGAATTTCATTAAAATTAAAAACTTCTGCTCTGAAAAAGACAATGTCAAGAGAATGAGAAGACAGACTGGAAAATATTTGCAAAGATATATCTGATAATGGACTATTATGCAAAATATACAAAGAACTCTTAAAACGCAACAATGAAAAAAAATCCAATTAAAATAGGCTGAAGACCTTAAGAGATACTTCACCAAAGAAGATGTACAAATGGCAAATAAGCATATATTAAAATTTTCTATATCATAGGTCATCAGGGAAATGAAAATTAAAACAAGGTACCACCATACACATATTAGAATGGCCAAAATCTATAACACTGACACCACCAAATGTTGACAAAGATGTGGAGCAACCAGAACTATAATTTATTGCTGGTTCATGCAAAATAGTACAGTCACTTTGGAAAGTTTGGTAGTTTCTTACAAAACTAAACATACTCTTACTATATGACCTAGTCATTGTACTTCAAAGGAATTGAAAACTTATGCCCACACAAAAACCTACATATAGATATTTATAGCAACTTTGCTCACAATTTCCAAAACTTGGAAGCAACAAGATGTGCCTCAGTAAATGAATGGATAAGTAAACTTTGGTACATCCAGACAATGGAATATTATTAAGTGCTAAAAAGAAATGAGCTATCAAGCCATGAAAAGACATGGTACATATTGCTAAATGAAAGAAGCTGATCTGAAAAGGCTATATACTTTTTTTTTTTAAAGATTTTATTTATTTATTTGAAAGAGAGAGAATGAGAGAGAGAGAGAGCACATGAGAGGGTCAGAGGGAGAAGCAGACTCCCCGCCGAGCAGGGAGCCCGATGCGGGACTCGATCCCGGGACTCCAGGATCATGACCTGAGCCGAAGGCAGTCGCTTAACCAACTGAGCCACCCAGGCGCCCCGAAAAGGCTATATACTTATATGATTCCAACCAAATGACTTTTTGGAAAAGAGACAACTGTGGAGAAGAGTAAAAAGATCAGTGGTTGCTAGAGGTTGAGGAGCGACAGATGAGTAGGTACAGCACAGAAGATTTTAGGGAAATGAAAATACTCTGCATGATACCATAATGATGGAAATATGTCATTATACATTTATCCAAACCCATAGAATACATGACACCAAGAGTGAACCATAATGTAAACTATGAATTTTGAGTGATTATAATGTATTGATATAGATTCACCAGTTGTAATAAATGTACCACTCTGCTGGGAGAAGTTTGTTTTTTTTTTAAATTTTTTTAATAGATTTTATTTATTTATTTGACACAGAGAAAGAGAACACAAGCAGGGGGAGTGGCGGGCAGAAGGAGAGGGAGGTGCAGGCTCCCTGCTGAGCAGGGAGCCCAATGCGGGGCTCCATCCCAGGACCCTGGGATCATGACCCGAGCCAAAGGCAGACACTTAATGACTGAGCCACCCAGGCGCCCCTGGGAGATGTTGATAATAGGGAAGACTGTGCATAAATGGGGACAAGGGTATATGGGAAATCTCTTACCTTCCCCTCAATTTTGCTATGAACCTACAACTGTTGTAAAAAATAAAATATTAATTTTAAAAAGCTAGAGAGAATAATAAAAATTTTAGCCCTTCTGTACATGTTTGTGTATGTATATATATCTATATGTGTGTGTGTGTGTATAATTTGTATGAGAAGAATATATTTTTGAAGGCAAGAGTTCTGTTGAGTTCCTGATTTTGAGATCCATTCAGGGCAAATAGGTTTTCTGGGTCTTAAAGATATTCTTCCCTTTATCTTTCAAATCTCATTTATGCACTGAATTATCTGTGCTCTAAAGTTCATGTCTAGCTAATAACATGTGCTTACTGCAACTCCCATTGCTATCTTTATTTCATTTAAATATGTATGTTAGGTTCACTTTTGGCATATTTACTTTAAAATATTTATTATCACAATGCTTTAATTTTAAATGAATTGTGATATAAAGAAAATCTTTGCTTATTTTTTTGTTAAATAGGTAATACCTTTGAAAAGAAAAATAATCCTGTTTTTAATATAAATGATCTTTTCCAAATAGTCAATCTTTTTTTATTGTCCATTTTTGTTTTTATTTATTGAACTTTTAAAAATTAGAGGAAATGGATGCAACATTTAGATTTTCATATCACGCACTTATATTTTCAAGTGACAAATGTACTGTAGGTCAAGCTCATTTGTTTATACTAGCACTGAATGAAGAAAAAAAGATTTGTTTTATCATGAAAAGCAAACAAAACGTCATACACACTGATTTGTGTTTACTGTGTTAGTTTCAGTGTTTCACTGCAAGTATGAATATTACCTAGGCTTTGTTTATTTGACAAAGCTCTGCTCCATAATAAAGCCAAGGGCAAAGCCAAGTACCTGTTTCATGAGGTAAAGAAAGACAGGTACAAAAAAAAAAAAGAAAGACAGGTACAAGTTTGTAACATGTGACTGTTTATGGATCAGAAGAAAAGCAGTTAAAAAAAAAGTATCCAGGGGTACCTGGGTGGCTCAGTCAGTTAAGCGGCTGACTCTTGATTTCATCTCAGGTCATGATCTCAGGGTTGTGAAATCAAGCCCCAGATTGGGCTCATGCACTGGGTGTCGAGCCTGCTTAAGATTCTCTCTCTCCCTTTCTTGCTGTCCCTCCTTCCTTCCCTCTCTAAAATCAAAGAAAGAAATAAAGAAAAAAAAATACCCAAAGTGTTGAAAAAACAAAATACTCTTGAACTACTACTTGTCACTCCCTAATAAATTAGTTCAAAAATTCCAGATTGGTCTCTCTCTATTTATGAAGTGTGATTTTCTGTTCAGTTTAAAACTTACATATGCAGAAAGATTCACCACCAATTGCTAAACATTGATATAAGTGTGATAACATTACCTTTGATGTTGAAGAAGAGCAAATGATATAAATATTCACTCTTGCCTTAGCCTTGTACTTTCTACAATTAATAAAACCTTACTGATGTTTCAAAATGAGTTTTTAGTATTTTCTTTTCCATTACCAATAAGCCCCCAAATGAACTTCTGGAATTTGAAAACCTATTGAAACTTTTGTTATGGACTGAGTCTTTTTATCCCAACCCCAGAAATTCACATGTTGAAGCCCTAACCTCCAGTGTGGCAGTATTTGGAGATGGGGCCTCTAGGGAAATAATTAAGGGTAAATGAGGTCATAAGGATTGGAGTCTCGACCTCATGGGATTAGTGTCCTTCCAGAAGAGACATCTGAGAGCTCTCTCTTTCACACATGCATCAAGTTAAGGCCATGTGAGGACATACCAGGAAGACAACTATCTGCAAGCCAGAGAACTCACCAGGAATCAAATTTGTGGGCACCTTGATCTTGGGTTTCTAGTCTCCAAAACTGTGAGAAATAAATTTCTGTGGTGTTAGCCATCTTTGTATGGTATTATGGCAGTCATAGTAGACTAATACAATTTGAAATATTTGTTTACTCTCTGTAAATTCATGTATAACTCTTAGAGGAAACACAAAGTACCCACAAACGCACAAAATTATTTGAATAATATTTTATTCTTAAAGGATTGGAAAACTTATATTAGTATAAGACAGTCTTTGGTGGGTAAAATATTTGCAACTTCCTGACATAAAAGTTCACACCACAACTTTTATACCCAAGGATATAAAGGGACTATATTCCATATTATTTTTTACCTTGTATGCTCTGTAAATGAATCTTTTATTTAAGATTTATTTATTTATTTATTTGAGAGAGAGAGAAAGCACATTCACGCACGTGAGTGGGGGGAGGGGCAGAGGGAGAAGGAGAGGGAGAGACAGATTCTCAAGCAGACTCCGCACTGAGCATGAAGCCCAATGCAGGGCTCGATCGCACAAACCTGAGATCATTACCTAAGCTGAAACCAAGAGTCAATGAACCTTATAAATTGAACCCCATAAATGAACCTTATATAAGAATAGTGATCTCTTACAAAAAACATTTTTTCAAAATTGAGGAAAACTGAAGGATAAAAATTCAAAGAGACTGAGAAGGAATAAAACTAGTAAATCATGAAAGTTTAGCTTATTCACTGGACATATGGATACCATCAACTCAGAGAAGGACAAAAATGCAAAATTCACGAGAATGAAGATTTTTTAAAAAGAGATAGCATTAAGCCAGTTTGTTTTTTACCTTTGCTTAGAAGAGATGATGCTACCTCAGGTTAGTATTCTTTTCTTCTTTTGTTGTTATTTATTAAATAATATTTATAATAAACCTAATGTCAAAAGATCAATAAACCTATTGTTAAAAGTTAAAAACATGCTTCTCATAAAAATGTAAATTGGACATTTATCAAATATTTATTTAATTCAATCATGAGGGAATCAGTAAGATCACTAAGCTAGTTCCAAAAGCATTTGGGAAACTTGGTATTTAAAGCATTTAGAAAAAAAAAAAATTAGAAAAAAAATATTAGAATAATATTGGTAGGTTAGGTTTTATTTGTTTTCATCTGGTTAATGTCTTACAGAGCAATAAACAATAATCTTTGGGTTATCTTTCTTATTAGACAGAAATCATTTCCATCTTTATCAGAAACAAAACTATAAATAACATTACACTTTGCAGAGACTGAACCCTTAATAACAAGTAGCAAATGTAAAAAATGGTATTATCCTCCTGGAAAATTAGCATCATGGCATGATACTAATTTTATGAATCTCCATATTGGCCAACTGAACTCCAGAAAGGCTGTGTCGGTCTATACTTCTAACAGCAGTGAGGGAGATACTTCTCTTAAAAACATTTAATGTTATGTATTTTTTTCTTTTTTTGGAAGAGAAAATTCAAAGTTACGAAGCTTTCCAAAGCCGTACTTCAAAGCCAAGATTAGAATTCATGTTATTGCTGTATTCTCTTCCATGACTCTGGATGCCAAATAGATTGCCAGTCTTGAGTTTCCTTCATTCATGAATATCCTTCCTACTCCTGCCCTTCCCAAAGTCCCAAGAATAATTGTGCTAATTACACATTGCCACACCTTTCTAAGGTTTGTCCTCTCCTTATAATATTTTACTCCTTAATTAAATTTCAACCTAGCTCTCAACCCATTACACTTCAACTCATTTTGTAGAAATTTTGTAGCTCCTACTTGGTTTAATACTTTTAAAACTTTTAAGTCTATAATCTTAAACTAAAGGGGAAAGAAATATCAATATGTAGGAGGTTTTAGAGAGGTATGGGTGGGTTGAGAGGGGTGTGGGTTTGAGGATCAAAAGGCATTCCCCAAATCCTTTAAACCATATCATATAAACCAGAAGATTATCCTTTTCACATGCATGTGTACTAGCTGAAACTATTTCCTACTCAAGAAATCCAGGACAATAAGGTACTACCAATGTAACTACTCTAATTTATGAATAATATAGTTTATAATTTGGGTATTTTATTGTCAGTAGCAAAGTACCTATCTCACAGTTGTGGATCAAGACAGATCCTTGTGCTGCTAGACTGAATTTGAAAACTGCTGATAAAATTATCAGCTCTTAAAACAGTTTTGCTACTTGTTCATACACTATCTTTACAACTTTTACTAATCACCATGTCCTCCAGTTGTTAGATTCATTTTAGGATAGCATCATCTCAACAGCTCTAGTACTCAATGTGTGGTGACCAATACACAGCTGCCCTGACCCCAGAACCTACCAGCCTGTGTGTAAAATGAGGGTCACCAGCACTTATAGCCATTTTATCAGCATCTCTTACTCAGCCGCTTAACCTGCTTGCTAGGACCTAAGCCTCTGCCGATTCTTCCCCAAGTGTTTTTTGCAAGTTCCCAATCAAGCAATCAGATGGTTTAAAAAAAAAAAACTGACCCATCTGAATACTAACATTTTTAAAAAGATGATAGGATATATTTATTGATAACACTCTGTGCTCTATTGTACAATAGTTTGAGCAGTGTATATGATGTCCCATCATAACATAATGAGGATTATTTAAGTTAGGGAGAAAAAATGTATATGCTTAATCTTTTATAACTGAACAGAAAATCCCTATGAAGTATTTCCTTTGTATTCAAGAACAACTCAGGAATCTATGTTCTCTGGTGATTGTCTGTCTACTTCCCTCTTGTGGGCTGCCAGCATTTTCCCAGTTCTTGCATCTTTCCTAAATGGGCTGGAGCCCCCGAAAACTTCAAAATTGTAAAACCCTTGTGATACCAAAGTGTTCTTGGCTCCCTACATCTTCCATGTTGGAACCACACTGTTTTTTGTTTTTGTTTTTGTTTTTTTTAAGAAATGGGAAGATGTATCCCTTTTCCAGGGGTCTCTGATCTATTCCACTTTTTTACCTCTCCTGGGACCTCAAAACACCTCCCTGCATCTTAAGAGAGGGAGGAGGGACACCCATGCTAAGAAACTCAGGCAAACACTGGGTGAGGGGTAGCACCAACTCATTCATGTCATAAGATATACACAAACAAGTTTGAAACATTTTTTTAAAAGATGTATTTATTTACTTTAGAGAGAGAGTGTGTGCGAGGAGGGGAGGGGCAAAGGGAGAAGGAGAGAGGGAATTTTAAGCAGACTCCGCACTGAGTGTGAAGCCCAGCACAGGGGCTCGATCTCACGACACTGAGATCATGACCTGAGCCCAAGCCAAGAGTCTGACACTCAACTGACTCACCACCCAGGCGCCCCTGAGGCCCTTTAATAAACTACTAGGTCTCTCTGACTTCCTGGCTGTCAATAAATTTGAATCCTGACTCCACTACTTACTATCTGCAAATCTTTGAGAGAGTTATTTAGCTACTCTACACCCAAGCTTCAATATCTGAAAAATGAGGATGATAGTAGCATTTACCTCATAAAAATTTTAGGATGAGTAAATGAATCAATATTTGTAAAGCACTTAGCATGGTACCTAGCACCCAGTGAGCACTCTATAAACATTTGATAAGTACTCTATAAGTAATGCATTCCATTGGAAGTTTTAAACCTTGCTTTTAAGGGAAAAGCCATGGAAAAATAAAATTGTATTTTCATCTTCTAGTGAGACCTTTCCAATCATCTTGTTTCTTTTTTTAAGTAAGAATAAAAGTAAAAATACTCTATAAATCTTCTATGTATATACATTAGTTTTTAAACAGAAAAAAAAATATTTTTAAATGTTACTCCAAAGGTAAAATTGGTAGTAAAATAGAAGTAAATGCAAAAATTAATAAAGCACATTGCTGTGGTTTAGGGAAATGGGAGCCTTCCGGTAAATAGGTTGGAAATGCATGCTGAAATTTAAAATGCATGTAGGCTCTGCTCCATAAGCCTCTGAGGTAGTTTTCTCTGAATAAGTGATTTCTCAAATGTACTCTTCTGCCCAACACAACTTGAAAAATCTTGGGGAGTAAGAAAAAAAATGTAGACTCCTAGGTTTTTTTTGTTTTTGTTTTTTTTTTTTAAAGATTTTATTTATTTATTTGACAGAGAGATAGAGAGACAGCACAAGTAGGCAGAGTGGCAGGCAGAGGGAGAGGGGGAAGCAGGCTTCCCGCTGAGCAGGGAGCCCGATGCGGGGCTCGATCCCAGGACCCTGGGATCATGACCTGAGCCGAAGGCAGCCGTTTAGCCGACTGAGCCACCCAGGCGCCCCGACTCCTAGGTTTTATCTAGGATTTATTAAAAGATCTAAAGTTATCTGCAATTTATGATAATCTGCAATTTCAATAAATTCCCCAGTTGATACTCATGCACCTACAAGTTTGGAACTGTTATCCCAAAGACATGATCACACAAGTGTGAAAAGTCGGTCATGGAAGCATTGTCTATAACAGTGGAAAATTGGTACCTGGCCAACAAAACCACATTAGTCTCAACACCACCTAGAAAATAATCTCATCAAATTGTTTATTGTGGGGGGCGGAGCAAGATGGCGGAGGAGTAGGAGACCTGGATTTCGTCTCCTCTCAGGAATTCAGCTGGATAGGGATCAAACCATTCTGAACACCTACAAACTCAACAGGAGATCGAAGAAAAGAAGAGCAACAACTCTCTCATCAGAAAAGTGACCACTTTCTGGAAGGTAGGACGTGCGGAGAAGTGAATCCGAGGCAATATTCGGGAGGATAGACGGCGGGGGAGGGGCCTCCGTCGGCCGCTTCTGGCAAGTGATAGAACCACGGAGCACAAAATCGGAACTTTTAAAAGTCTGCTCCGCTG
>NC_138370.1:15238989-15263291 GCF_054177405.1 Leptonychotes weddellii
ACGATGGACTGTGAAAAACAAACAGGGTTCTAGAGGGGAGGAGGGTGGGGGGATGGGTTAGCCTGGTGGTGGGTATTGAGGAGGGCACGTTCTGCATGGAGCACTGGGTGTTATGCACAAAGAATGAATCATGGAACACTTCATCTAAAACTAATGATGTAATGTGTGGGGATTAACATAAGAATAAAAAAAAATTGTTTATTGTGAATCTTACCCCAAGGAAACAATTAGACAAATGCAGATTTCAGAATATCCTACGAGGTAGTGACCTCAGTTTTTTAAAAATGGCAATGTTGTGAAAAAAAGAAAAAGAATGATAGTAATGTAAATTAATCTTGTCCATAAAATACAAACTGTGTATGTTGGAATGCAAACGATTACTGCTCTAGAGATACTGACCAGTTCTACTAGTTTTCGCATCTATTTGTAAATCCATTACCACATTCCGTATTTGACATATATATGTAGTTCTTTGATTTCTCCTTTATAATGGTTATAATATCTTGATTCCTTCATAAACTAAGAGATTAACAAAAATCTTTACTCATTTTTATATTTGTATGAGAGCCATGATTATATCCTCTTTTAAATTTTGTCTTTGACACTTAAATGTCTTATTATGAACACGCATAGTTTTATAAAAATATTAACAGTATTTTAAAAAAGAAATACAGTATTGTATAAAAATTTGAAATATTTGAAATATGTTTATTGTTTCTTTTTCTAAAAACAAGTTTTCATTGTAAAATATGTATACAAACACATGCACACATATAGTAAGATGTAAAACAGATCATAAAATAACATTATATATGAAATATAAAAGGTATAAAATTATACAACCAGGAGCTCTATATTACCTACCTGGGCTGCTATAACAAAGCCCAAAGCCAGAGGCCCTTAAGTGGAAACAAATACTGATGAGTAGATTATAAGAAAAGACCAGACACCACTGAAGGCAAAATTTGCCTTAATTATGTAGAGTTCTTACTGTCTAGCACAGTGATGGCCTGAGTTTCAGGGAGTTTGTTAGTTATTTATTGCTGTATAATAAATTGCACCAAAATAATCATTGGTTATTTCATAGATTCTATGGGTGAGGAGTTTAGTCAGGGCATAGTGGTGGGGGCTTGTCCTAGTGCCACAATATCTGGGTCCTCAATGGAAGACTCAAGGCTAGAGAGCTAAAATCATCTGAATGCTTCACTGAGGCTAGAGGGTCTGCTTCTGAGTTGGCTCTCCCCCAAAGCCGGCAAGTTGGTTCCTTTCCACATGGGGACCTCTCTCCAGGGCAGACTGACTGTCCTCCTAACAACATGGCTGCTTTCTCCCAGACTAATCCAAGAGGAAAAAGCCAGGGCGCCTGGTGGCTCAGTCGTTAAGCGTCTGCCTTCGGCTCAGGTCATGATCCCAGGGTCCTGGGATCGAGTCCCACATTGGGCTCCCTGCTCAGCGGGAAGCCTGCTTCTCCCTCTCCCACTCCCCCTGCTTGTGTTCCTGCTCTCGCTCTCTCTCTGTCAAATAAATAAATAAAATCTTTAAAAAAAAAAAAAAAGAGGAAAAAGCCAAGCGGAAGCTCCCCTTCCCTTGGAGGTCACACAACATCACTTCCGCTCTCTTCCACTAAAGGAGAGTCATGATTCCAGCCTGCATGTGAGCAGAGGGGAATTAGGCTCCACCTTTTGAAAGGAGGAGTGTCAATGAATTTGAGGATGCTCTGAAATAATTGTAAGGACATTGACCAAACAGTGACGGCCACCCACAAACTCAACTCAGGTAACAGGGGAGGAAAGGAAAAGAAACAAAGCTTTAATGTCAAAAAAGCCATTAATTCTTCAAGTTATTTAACCATCTCTTGTTTTTTGATACATTTATGTTGCATCCACCTCAAATCTTTTTTTTTCCCACCTCAAATCTTTTAAAGTAAGTATCATTAAAGTTATTAGGATGGTTTTTGAATGACTTAGAGTCGGACAATGACATGATAAAAGTAGAATTTGAGAAAAATGAACTTAATAAGAATGATTGGATGGAGAAAGGCGAGAGGCATAAAAACCAGTTGCACGGTTCTTGTAGTAGTTCAAATGGGAGATGTTTAGGTAAAAATCAGTATGGCTTAGTGATTAATTAAAAACTGTAACAAAAGATCTTTAAATTTTAAGTTTTGATACTAAAGACTGGGCTGGTAGTATACTCATCATTTTTGAGGTTTGCTGAAAAAAATTTTAAACTAGTTAAAACTAAACTAGTTTAAAATTCTTCGATATGAATCAATCAGCTTAACTAAGCCAGGTATAGATTACTGAAGAAAAATCTGACTTCTTTTGGTTACTGTGACTGGCTAGAAATAAGCACTTTTTTAAGGAAAATTAGAAAAAAAACGTTTTAATATTTAGAAACAAAATCCAAGTAACAATATTTGACAAATATCAAATAGGCAATCATCTGGGTAACCAAATTCCTATGTGAAAACAAAAGAAATTACAAAACCTTCCTGGTAAAGGCCACAGAAGGTGTTCAAATAGTCTCAAAATATGTGCCGTCACAACCCTGCTATTTCTTTGCATGGATTGGGTGCATGAAAATGGATGGGCTATATATGTAAATATAAAAAAAAATGACTCTTTTCTCAAGTGTCTTTGATTCTAAATTGAAAATAGTCATGTGTAATAATCTGAGAAGTCAGGAGGACGATCCAAATGAAAGAACAAGTCTCTCTAGGAAGATGAGACAAAACAATAGAAGATTGTACAGATTCAAACCTTCAGGAAGGATAAGGGAATTGCTTTGATTTGAAAAATATCCTAATAGGTGAGCCATTGTGTCATAAAGAAATCTGAAACTTGCTGCCTTTCAAGCCCTGCTGGGTAATAAGCACATACAGAAGGATGGTAAAAACAGAAACAGCGAAGAGGTTAATAAAGTGCTGGGAATTCATCTGTGATTAAAAGGTAATACAAAAACCTATAAGCGGACAGGTGTGCCATTCCTATAACAGTAAAAGTGAGTGCTCTAAAAAATAGGCAGTTTCTGAAGAATTCTTTTTAAAAAGACTACTACTACTTCATAGTATTCTTCATGACTCCCCCCCATCTTTCATTCCTGTAAAGGATCAACAGTATTCATTTTTTACTTAATAGATTACCAGTTGATAAAATCAAGTGAAGTAAGTAACTTTCTGAAATGAGTCCAGTTTTTTAATGCTTGTTCTTATAGATATGTTTTAGCAAAATTTCTTATTTAATTTAATTTTTTAATTTAATTTGTTTGCAAAATTATACAATAATTTATTCATGTAGTTAAAAAAAGAAAATTATCTTTCCCATTATTTTTACGCAAATGAAGCATATTGTATACTGTCTACACCTTGCTTTTTTAACTTAATGATCTGTCTTGGAAGTCTTCCCTATTAGTCCCTTGAAAGCATCCTCATTCTTTGTGCAGCTGCTTCCTTATATTTTTATGGACATATCATAATTTCTTAACAGACCCCTACCAATGGACATTTGGGTTTAGACATTATGTCTTCTAATCACAAAATATTTACTTCTGACTTCTTACTTTATTCAGAGATCACAAGGAAAAGAGATTCAAGCACTCAGACTTACTTAAATACACAGTTTTGTTCAGTTAAACTGTCTCTTCAACTTAAAGTTTTATCATCCATTCAAGATAGACATCACTTAAATCCAGTGTGGTACAATGGACTTTTTCATACTAAGTTCAAAATAGAATCAAATAAAAATACCTTTCTATATACAAAAATTTAAAAGGGTTTTCAAAATTACTGTTGAAAGTCTCATTAGTTAGGCTCTGATTGAAATTATGTGTTCTAATTGAAGTTTTTTTTCTTTCCCTTCTAAAATCATTCTTTTTTTTTAAGATTTTATTTTATTTATTTGAGAGAGAGAGAGCATGAGAGGGGGAAGGGTGAGAGGGAGAAGCAGACTCCCCGCCGAGCAGGGAGCCCCATATGGGACTCGATCCCGGGACTCCAGGATCATGACGTGAACCGAAGGCAGTTGCTTAACCAACTGAGTGACCAGGTGCCCTAAAATCATTCTTTCTATGTGGCTACTCACTGTAGCAAAAAATGTGTTAAACATTTATCAGTTAAGTTTGATTATCTACTAAGAATAATTTCTCTATATTTCACAAAATTAATAAGTTTTTATTCAAAAAAACCTTAGGTCTTTCTTCAGAATTTCAAATGAGATTTAGTAAAACATAAAGTATGTGTTACTCAATTCCTAAGCCTACATGGTTGAAAGACTGAAAGTTCATTACATTAAATGAAGATCAAGATAATACCACCAAGGGCACCTGGGTGGCCCAATTGGTTAAGCGTCTGCCTTTGGCTCAGGTCATGATCCCAGGGTCCTGGGATCGAGCCCCACATTGGGCTCCCTGCTCCGCGGGAAGCCTGCTTCTCCCTCCCCCACTCCGCCTGCTTGTGTTCCTTCTCTCGCTGTGTCTCTCTCTGTCAAATAAATAAAATCTTAAAAAAAAAAGATAATACCACCAAAATATCATCACAGAGAAAAAAATTATTTAAATTGCTATATATTAAAATATTGGCAGCAGTGTGAAAATGGATGTATAAATATAACCTATATAACTTATGACTTTAAATATTAACATTTAATTTCTCTACATAAGTACTCAAATATGTTAAGTATACACATTTACTTAAAAATGTGTAAATAATTTAAAAATAATTTAAAATAATTTAAAAATAAATTTAGTTCTCTGTACATTAAAGATTTCGTAGAAATGTGATTATGTACACATTTTTACATAGGGATAGATATATAAAACAGTGATATCAAAAAAGAATATTCTGCCCACTAGCTTAAATAAAATGTAAGCTTTATTTCTCTTTTCTATTGTCTCAATGCGGACTTTCAGGGATGCAAGATCCTTCCATTCTTAGTTCTGCCAGGCCCTCCATTACCAGCTAAGGCTGGCTAAGGCTGGGCTGCTACCATGTTTCCGTTGTAGCCAGTGGGCAGGAGAAAATGAACTTAAAAACTCAGTCCCACAAGTGACATGAATTAGTTTCTCACTCATTCCGCTGATAAGCACTTAGTTACAAGGCCATCCCTAACAGCGAGACAGCGTCTCTATCAATGTTAAAGAAAAAGAAAATGGATTTCACCTGTCAGCTAGCAATCTCCACAATCCCTCTCATGTTTTTATATTTTATTTTGTTACTACATATATAGTATATATATATATATATACTATATATATACACTATATTATATATATATACACATATAGTGTATGTAAATGATAGATATATCATTTGACATGATATATATATGATGATATATTATATGATACATGGGAAAATAGAGAATTGGTGCCAGCCACCTGTTTCCTTCCACAGTGAAACTCTAGAGATGTCAAAGAAATAATGATGATAGAGGACATTCTATTTTTGTTTCTAACTTTAATCTTGCGTTTCAGTATAAAATTTGCTCTAGATTATGTTTTTGTTTCCTTTCTCTTTCTTTCTTTTCTCTTTCTTTCTTTTCTTTTTCTTTCTTTCTTTCTTCTTTCTTTCTTTCTTTCTTTCTTTCTTTCTTCTTTTCTTTTTCTTTCTTTCTTTCTTCTTTTCTTTTTCTTTCTTTCTTTCTTCTTTCTTTCTTTCTTTCTTTCTTTCTTTCTTTCTTTCTTTCTTTCTTTCTTCCTTTTTTGTTTTACTATGTTGAATAGAAAAATAGTCTCCCTGTACTTTTTACCTACTTTCATTAATGACCAACATTCTGTTTTTTTACTTCATTTATTACACCAAAAACATTTTTTGAGTATTTTAAAACAATTTCAGACATGCCATATCATCTGTAAATATTTTAATATGCATCTCTAACAGATAAGGAAAAATTTTTTAAACAATCATAATACCATCATCACATCCAACAAAATTATGATTCATTTCAAATGCTCTTTCCTATATTTTTTTTACCATGAAAGTTTTTTTTTTTTCTTTGTAGTGTTCTCATGTATTCCTTGTGAGAGAACAAATTAGTAATTTTCCTGGAAGTATAAACCTCTGAAGTAGGGAAATGGGGAGAAGGAGGTGTGAAAACACTTCACCAGGAAGTGTTCTTTTCTGCTCTAGGCTACAGTGTTTTAAACTGGTAGCATTCTTGCTTCCTGCAATACAATTTAGCTCTTAATTGTCAACTGTCTTTTAAAATTTCACGTGTATGGATTTGTTCTCCACCTATGCAGTGAACTCACTGAAGGTAGGGTTGCTTATAATGCCTTATTTTACATGGTGCTACACTCAAGCTCCCAACCATTACTATTCTCTTTCCAAAAATTCTTTGAAATCTCTCACATTCTTTATTCATAATTATGTTTTCAGTGGCATTTCAGGACACATATAAATAAACAATGAAATCAAGTCTCCATTTTTAACTGTAAGATTTCTGTTTATTATTATATATGCAGGAAAAATAAAGCTTTCTTTATTTTTTTTAAAGATTTTATTTATTTATTCATAAGAGACAGAGAGAGAGAGAGGCAGAGGGAGAAGCAGGCTCCCTGCAGAGCAGGGAGCCCGATGCGGGACTCGATCCCAGGACCCTGGGATCATGACCTGAGCTGAAGGCAGACGCTTAACCATCTGAGCCACCCAGGCGCCCAAAGCTTTCTTTATTTAAGAAAAAAGTTTAATGTTTAACTGCAACATCAAACCCCTCCATCAAAATGTCAAGTACCCATACAAGATACTGGAGTAGGGAATTGCTGAGAGACTGTTGGTTGCATTTCTCTCACTCTTGTTCAAGTAAAAAGCAAGGGCAACAAAAAATCTGGAGAGATATTTTTCCTTAAAAAACAAAAAACAAAACAAAGCATCTCAAATAAATATGACAGAGGCCTTTTGTAAGCATCTTTTATTCAGAAACCACTGTTCATGTGTGTATCTAATTAGAATTAGTAGAATGCATGATTTGAATTTTTAAATACAAAGTCCAAGGATAATTCTGCATAAGTGATCAAAATAAAGCCACGTAATTAAGGATGATTGTGGCAAGACTGCACCAAAGAGAAGCGGTTTATAAATATTGTTAATAATTACAGACAGTAAAGAATTATTTTAGTTACAGCTAATAAATAAAAACATGATTCCAGGTATACCAGTGCATCAAGCAAACTGGGATACGGCAAACATGCTCTTATACCAGGCTTTTAAGAATTAGGATGCTAAGTTCATTAGTTGGTATTGCCTGGGTTCTTATTAATTAGAACTTCCCTTACTGCCATTACCCCAGAATTGGCTCTTGATACTCTCAGCTCAGTTTCATGCCCCTTTCCCTGATTTCCACACTTGACTTCCGAGACCAGTGTTGATGCAAGTGGGGAGCAAGGATAATATTAACTTGAATTGGGAAGTATCTCAAAAATGATAGAGCCTATGCTGAATTTTAGATAGGGATACTTCACTGGAAATGAATACCCGCATTTAGAATGTGTTGTTTAGAGAACATCTGTCATGAAATCAAGAATTGGGGCTTATTTTATGAGATATTAGATAGACATCTTCTTTCTCCCTTGCTTAATTCCTGTTCCTCTCTCTTAGGACTCAAAATTTCTCCTATGACTCCATTTGTATTGAATTGTTCACTTCCTGCATACCTCTTCTCTATCCCAGTATTTTTATGTCACGGTTTGTACTGGGAATATCAGTGAATGACATATACGTATTTAGTAATGGGTATATATACATCCCACGCAAGACAACCTGGGGAGAAACTAGAGTTTAGTTCTCTTCAGCAAGTGTTTGATGGGTGGCCATGAACAAGTCACCTAATTTCTATGACCCATAGATTTTTCATCTGTGAAATAAAGGGATTCAACTAAATTGAGCCCTAAAAACTATTCCCAGTCTAAAATCCTATGAGTTCTTAAAAACTCTTAGTTCTTTGGGGGTTAGATTTCTACAAGATTCTCTAAGTTTGCTTATGAGCCAACAGTCATGACAGAATAGAGTCTTCCTTATAACCATCAACATAAGAACTTCATAAACTAGGGAGATACAGTAACCATGTGATTAGCAACTGCTCAATAATAGAACCGAAGTTTTACACATTAGATTTTCTGGAGGGTCTTGGAAAACCTTTGTGTAAACAAGATCACATGCACAGTAATTTGGAAAATCTTCTGATTCATAACTTGCCTTGTTAACTTAAAAGCTAATGAAAATTGCCAAACCCTATGATTATAAAACATGAAGCCTGAATATACATTAATCTTCTGTTCAAAGACCACCATCATTAGGGTGATATTTTTGGATAGGTTCTGTCTTGCAAATATAAAACTACATTTTAAAAGTTTTACTTAATTGCTAAAGGACCATGCTAATACCATCAAATTGACTTTTTATTCTGCTAATATTTAATTCTCATGGTAGAAAGTTTCCAGACTAGAATTTTTTTTGTTGTTTGGTTTTTTTTGTTTGTTTTTTTAAAGCCTGGCTGTATTACTTGGCATGAGTCAAATTTGGAGGTAGTGTCAATTTTGAAATTCTGCCAGGCATAAAAGGCATTCAGCTCACTGGCTTAATTTACATGGCCACTGACTTTATAGCTTATCAGGCTTGATCTTGTCATTTTTGGCTGAGAGAGGCAGATTTTCACCTACATACAAGGTTTTAGCTGTAATAGTTATTTTCAAACAAAGCCAACCGTTAATTAACTTTATAAGAGTAAGTAATGCATGTGTGCACAGGATACAAAATTTGAAATACACAAAATGATTATAATGGAAAGTCTCCCTCTGATACCAATTTCCCAGCCACCCAGTCTCCTACCAACTCACATAATTTTGGCAGGTTGAGATCAGCTTACAATTGTTTTGTCATCTCTTGGAAAAATTATTATTATTATTATTTTAACAATTTTATTTATTTGAGAGAGTGAACAAGAGAGAGAGAGAGCACGAGCAGGGGGAGCAGCAGAGGGAGAAACAGACTCCCTGCTGAGCAGGGAGCCTGATGCAGGACTCGATCTCAGGACCCTGGGATCATGACCTGAGCCGAAGGCAGATGCTTAACCAACTGAGCCACCCAGGTGCCCCCCAAAAATTATTATTAACTGGAAAATGAGGCAGCATTTTCAGCTATGATCTGTTCTCCTAAACAGATCATACTTTCTAATGTTTCTATGACTTGTATTAATTTAAGATGGGCTTATGTAGCACTTTATAAGTAAAGCTCAAGGTACTATATATTCTTTCAATAATCACTTTCTTTCATTTCTTCAGAAAACGAACTGTTTCAGAATGAAAGTGAATATACTTTTTTTGTTAGCTAAGATAGTTTTTTTAAATTTCAATAAACATTTATTTTACAATAGTTGTAGATTTACAGAAAATTTGGAAAGATAGTACGGAGAGATCTCACATATCCTGCTCTCAATTTTCCCTATTGCTAACATCTTACACTATGATGGTATATTTGTCACAACTAAGCACCAACATGCATACTATTAACTATTAACTATACACAGTTTACTCTATTTCACTGGTGCTATGGACTAAATGTTTGTGTCCTCCATCCCCCAAATTCATAAGCTGAAGCACTAATCTTCCCTGTGATGATATTTGGAGGTGGGGGCCTTTGGGAGGTGATCAGGTCATGAGGGTGGAGCCCTCATGAATGGGTTGGTGCCCTTATAATAAGGGACACAAGAGAGATGATCTCTCTCTTTCTCCATCATGTAAAAACACAGCAAGAAGGTGGTTGTGAGTAAACCAGGCAGAGGGCTTTCACCAAAAACCTGACCACACTGGTACCCTGATCTTAGATTCCCATCCTCCAGAACAGTGAGAAATAAATGTCGTTTAAGCCACCCAGTCTATAGTAATTTGTTAAAGCAGCCCGAGAGGACTAAGAAATTAGTTTGTCCTAACATCCATTTAATTGTCAAGTCTCCTTAGCCTCCTCTGGTCTGTGACAATTTCTCAGACTTGCTTTGTTTTTGATGACCTTGACGGTTTTGAGGAGTTCAGGCCAGGTATTTTGTAAAAAGTCCCTCAATTGTGGTTCAGTGCTTTTTTCATGATTAGACTGGAGTTACAGGTTTTGGGGATGAAGATCAAGTTGAAGTGCCATTCTTATTATATCATATCAGAGTACTTGCTATCAACATGACATTGCTGACGATGTCAAACTTAAGCACCTGGCTGAGAAATGTTTGCCAGGTTTCTTTCCTATAAAATGACTCCTTTTCCTCTTTCTTTTCCATACTCTAATTTTTGAAAACAAGTCACTAAGTATAAGCCCATTCAAGGGAGAGAGGAATTAAGCTCTGCCTCATTAACGGGGAGGGAGGGGGTATTTATGTAAATTATATGAAATTCTTCTCTATGGGAGATTTGTCTTTTCTCCACTCTTGACTCTACTCACAGGGTTCTTTGTATATATCTATGAGAAAACACCAGCTACAACTAAACATTGTTACCTGAGATATTTCTATTATACCTTTAAGTGAAGAAAGTAAATGCTAAGAGTCAACTGTTCGTTTATCCAACTAACATATATTGAACATCTTCAGACAAGCTTCTGTTAGGCACTTGATAAATACAACACAACACAATGAATGCTCACAATGGAGCTTACGGTCTAATAGAAATACACAATATGGTGTCATTAGTTACTGCTGAATACATGTATGTACAGAACACACTAAGGACTTCTATTCAGAAGGAATTTAGGGTCATCAAACATCTTGGAAGGAAGGGGATCCCAGGTAATTTAAATTATGTTTGTGTAGATCTTTACACATTGCAAAAATGTCAACTGTTTATATGTGTGTGTGTATTTAAAAATTAGTGGTAGATGGGAAGAGAATAGGTACCTCCTACTACTATAGGTCTGTGGTTTGGTGGAATGATGTAAAACAAAAGCAAAAAAAATAAACATGGTCTTTGGAGACTGACATGCATTTTTTTTTTAACACCAATGTCACTCCCAGGTATTGTCTCATTTTAGATTAATAACTTTAATTCCCTGAGCTTTCTTTTCTTATTTTCTCAAGGTCATTATGAGTATTCAAGCTACGTCAGCAAAAATGGCTACATATTTTCCCCATTCATTATGCATGGCTCTTTGCAATGTGATTTTGCATCTTCTGTCATCAAAAGGTGAAGACCATTTTTCTATCATTGAATCTGGGGTTGGCCTCTTATGACTTGTTTTGCTATTGGGAAATTAGTAAACATTATGCACAGGCTTTAAGCAAACTTATAGCGGGGAGGGGGTTCACTTCTTTACTGTTTCTGGAGTCCTGTTGGCATGTGAACAAATTCAGGTTTTCCTGCTAAAGGATGAGACCAGTGCAGGAGAACTGAGGTACCCTCACCTATAACAGTCACTCCCAGAAAGGTGGGTGAGGCCATCTGGGTAAACCAACCCTAAGGTAGTCTACTGACTGACCAGAGAATGAGCAACTGACCACAAACACATGAATGAGTCCTTCCAAAAACAGTAGAAAAACTGTCCTGATCAGCCTACCCCAAACTGATGATCCAAAGGATAATGAGCCAAAAAAAAAAAAAATGTTCTGTTAGGACACTGAGTTTCAAAATGGTTTATTACACAGCAATAGATAACTGATAGAGTCATATATACCAACTAGAATGGTGACAGGAACCCAACCTAGTAAGTGTTCCAAGTTTCAGAGATAATACTATGTTTTTGTTTTTCTTTATGAGCGAGGTTAGACTGCAGTATCTACTTAAGTTTAAAAATGAAAATGGTATTCCCAAGCAGTCCTAACCTGTTTCCAAAAGCCTCTACCCCAGCCATCTAATTTCCTACAAATTCTGACTAGTGATTTTCACAGTCCAATGGTTATCCCATGTTACTTCTTTTCCTATCATTGAACAATTGTGTATGTGCATGATCTGGGTAGAGATTACTTTCATATTCTAAAACCCTTTTTCAGAGGAAAAACTGACCTAGTTGTTTTTCCCCAGAGATGAGATATGTTTTTGCTGATCCTAATAGAAAACAAGTGATTCTGACTTTAAAAGTATCACATTTGATCACTGTAATTAGAACAAGAGACTGCGATTTTTCTCAAAACAGGAAAGCGGACTTGTCCTGCAAAACAAAGACCTTTCCAATGAAAGGAAAGAGTGCAAGTGGGTGATTCCTAGCCCTAAGAATAACGTGGATCCAGAAGGTAAATATGAGTCAGTAAACATCAATGGGCCCCCACTGGGATTGCAACAACAAGGGACCCTACACCAACTCCTCTAGAGTTAAATTGAGGGTTCAGGGTACAAGCCCCATTGAAAATGGTAGTTGTGGCATGGCGTGATGATAAATCTATGAACAGAATGGACGCAAGCCCATATATCAAATGAGGCTTCAAAGCCTCCGCAGTGTCTCCTGCTTATTCTGGCATGACTGCCATTGCTTAAAATGTTGAGCTCTTCATGGGGAACATCATGAGCAAGCTGTCTTATCATGATACAGGCAGGCTTCATACTGGGAAGTGCACAAGCTGCAATGAGAAAGTCAGTCCTATAGAGATCAGTGGCAGAGGAAAAAGGGGAACTTTTGGTCTTCCCTCCATCCCTGGGGGGGGCTTGGGGGGGAAGGAAATAATGATTATCCCCACTCTGGTAAGCCTGAAAGATAATTACCGTAGATTATAGTTTTCCTGTCAACTATACCATTCATCAGTACACAGTTACTCAAAGTATGTTCCATATCATGTTAATAGATGCTACTTGAACAAACCTTAAAGGAAATAGTTCCACATCTCAGAATAATTGCTTATGCACCTTTGTTCCACCACTACAAACACAAAATCAACCAACAACTAATCACAAATAAACATTATTGCGTTATTAGTTCATTAGTAAGACTAAATGGATTGGGATGCCTGGGTGGCTCAGTCAGGCTAAGCATCTGACTCTTGATTTCCAGCTCAGGTCATGACCTCATAGAGTTGTGAGATCGAGCCCCGTATCACGCTGGACCTGGAGCCTGCTTAAGATTCTCTCCCTCTCCTCTGCCCCTCTGCCCCTCTGCCCCTTTACCCCCCATCTTCTCTCTAAGAAAAAAAAAAAAAAGACTAAATGGATCATTAGGGTGATAGGATTTAAAACTTCACTTTGCTTCAGAAATCTAGTTATTCAATTATTGCCATCTTACTGTGTGTCTATGTTTTGTGTGAGTTTTATAGCTAAAATAAAGTTTACCTGAGCTAAAGGGGAGAGAGAACTTCCCTCCCACCACATCAGTTAAAAGTGATTAGAATTCATTATGTGTCTCTCGAGATTAGGGAAAGCGCTAAATTGGAGATCTGACCGGTTCTGGAAGCTACTGAGCTAGAGGAGAGAGGGTGGGAATCCAAGAGGTATAGAGAAAGAATAGTTATGAATGTTGACCCTGTCCTGGGTTGTGGCTACATAAATAGATTATATACTAAAGACTTGTTGCTCTTTTTCCTAAACTTGTCTGAATCTACTTTTATTAAAATATACAACCAAAATACTTGTTAGAAGGGTATGATTTTCAGGGTGAACCTAAATTTGAGAAAGAACCCTTAAAAATAATGTTTGAAATATTAGATATAGAAATAAGTTCATACTCACTCCACAGAAAAACACATTAATTTTTCAAGCGCACATGGAATACTAAAACAAAATTTGTGTGTGTAGTAGGACACAAGAAAGCCTCAGTACATTCTGAAAATCAACATCATCTAGATTATGGTCTGCTGATAATGCAATAAATTCAAAATCACTAACAGGTAATTGATTTAAAATATTATCTGGAAAACTAGCAACATGCTCTTCGAAAGCTCCTGAGGGGTTTTAGTTCAAGATGGTGACGTAAGAGGCCACTGAACCCACATCCTCCCACAAACACACCTTATCTACAGTTACATCTGGGACAACGTCCTCAGGAAAAAGACTAAAAGCTGGTGGAACGACTTCTACGCCAAGAAGAGAAGGCCCACATCCCAAGCAGGTAAGAGAGGCTGGGTCACAATCTAGCCATGAACCCCATCCTTGGCGCAGCCACCGGGAGGGAGCTCAAAACCCTGAGCTTTTCCCTGACGAGCGAAGCGTTTAAACCCCACATCTGTCACCCCAAACTTTTAAGATCTGCACCTGCATACCGAGCCCCCGAAACATCTAGCTCTGAAAAGCATGGCGCCTCTTGTCCCCAAGACCCACAAGGCTATAAAGGACTCACCAGCCTCAGTGCCGAGCGCGGAAGCAGCTTATTGAGGGGCGAGGGGCGTCCAGACTGTGTGCGAGATGTTCATTGGCTTTGCACTTGTCTTGGAGCTTGAGCCTGAGGGGCAGGCATGTGATTTGACACGCGTTCGCAGACTCGCTGGGCCCCTCACCGGGGAGGGGGCCTGGTGGGTCTGGCTGCTGTGTTCGGTCCCCTCTGGGGCGCCCTGGAGTGCCAGCATCTCTCCGCCCCGCAGTTTTATCACGTGTCTGGTGCCGGGGTCACTGGGGCTGCGTGGAGGGGATGCCCCTTGATCTCCGGGCTCTGGTGGCTGCAGGGGATTGAGGGGGGTGGTGCTGGGTTCCTGGGTCCCATGGGACTGTAACAATCAGAGAAATCATTCTTGGCAGGGTAACACTTCCAGGACACTGCACGGACTGACATACCCGCCTTTTCTGTTAAAAAAAAAAAAAAAAAGCTTATTTTCTTGTTCTAAAGCTTATGCCTGAGATGTGGGTTTTAGGTTTGACTTCAGGTAAACACGCAGAGATCCCCCTGCTCTCATGCTCTCAGAGAGTGTAGGCTGGTGAACTCCATCTTTGCGCTCTCCCACCGCCTTGCGACAGCTTACCATTATGTCCCAGACGGGAGCTTATACCCTCATCTGGAGCCCCGATGTTTGTGACTGGTGGTTCACAGGGCTTAGGCTTGAAGTCCCACTGGACTGTCTATATTTGCATACTTTAAAAGCTGTTGCCTGAGGATCTGGCTTCCAATCAGCCTGACTCTAGGTGGTCCCCTTTGGGACACGGACAGGTCTTGGTACATCCTCAACTACTGGGAGCTATTAAAAATAAAATAGGCTGCTTGAATAATCACAAAGGTTTGAGAGACCACTGAGAGCTAGGGCAAGGTTGAACACTCAGGTTCATCTCCTTTTGGGGCTACTCCTTCAAGACTGGAAGATGTGGACATTTTATCTAGTGCAGAGAAACCAACACAGAGGGGCGCCTGGGTGGCTCAGAGGGTTAAGCATCTGTCTTCCGCTCAGGTCATGATCTCTAGGTCCTGGGATCGAGCCCCACGTCGGACTACCAGCTCAGCGGGGAGTATGCTTGTGCTCTCTCTGTCTCCTTCAAGTGAATAAATAAAACCTTAAAAAAAGAAAAGAAAAGAAACCAACACAGAGTCAAGCAAAATGAAGACAGAGAGAAATATGTTCCAAACCAAAAAAGTAAGATCTTAGAAAGATGGTCTCTTCTTCATGAGGACAGGCTATTAGGGACAGAAAATTTATTAATAGTCACCTAGAAATTTCAGTAAAGGCATTTATTGATTTTTTTTTCCCTAAAACTCATTAGCTGACGGAATACTCCCCTCATTGCCATCTTCTCTCTGTTCCTGAATGTGTAGATGTGTAGATGACTGGATTTAGAAAAGGAGTTAAAACTAAATCAAATACAGGTAGAAATTTATCCAGATGTATTGAAGGAGAGGACCACATATAGAAAAAAATGTCAGTGGGCAAAAAATAAAATTGCCCAGTGATGTGAGCTGGCTGAGTAAAAGGAACCTGCAGAGTGTTTCTGAAGAGTGGCCAGGATGAAGGTATAAGAGGATGAGCAAGAAGAAAGCAACCAAGGAAATGAACCCACTATTAGCAGTGACCATGAACTTCAGTTATAAGTATCTGTGAAGGCAACTTTCATGAGCCATGGTATGTCACAGTAAATGCTGTCTAATACATTAAGGGCTAGAGAAGGGTAAGTTTACCACAGAAGGCTAATGGGCCAATGAGCAAGTAAGACCAATGGTCCAGGCAACCACTAAAATAAAAATGCACATTCATGGGCTCGTGATGGTCAGGTGGTGAAGAGGCTTACATATGGCCCTGTATCAGTCAAAGGCCGTGGCTATGAGCAGCAAATCTTGTTGCCTCCAATAGCATGGCTGAGCTACATAGGAGATGACGTTACACTTCCTGAAAAAAGATCACAAATTATCCTGGGTACTGCAATGGAGCAAAATATGAGGTCAGTGATGGAGAGATTGGCTAAGAGAAAATACATGGGGGAATGTAAGCGTCAGAGGTCACAGTGACCATTATGAAGAAGTTTCCCATCATACTAGACGTAAAAGATAAAACCACACATGCACATGCACACATGCACACACACACTCTCTCTCTCTCTCTCTCATACACACACACACACACACACACATACACACACAAGAAAGTAAAAAGAGGCTGGATCTCCCTCTTGTGTTCTCAGGAACACAAACTCAGACACCACGGACTGGTTGGCTCCATCCACTGGCTCATATGGTAGGTTCACTCTAAACCTTCCTTACCCAAAAGAAGAAAATGACACAATTCAAATTAATACTATTATATTATTACCCTCTATGGAAAAGTATATACATTTTGGAAGTCAAGTATTACCTGAGCATTTCACAAAAATCAAATAACATCCTTTTGGCCACTTTTATGTTGTTACATATGATAGTAACTGAGTCACCAAGTAGCCTTGCTAACGCTAGAAATGATGCCTAGGAAAATTTGTTTAAATAGCAAGTCTTTTATACCCTATATAAATTACTTTTTCTGATTACTTTTTGGGGCAGCAGCTAACTCAAATGTAGGTGTTTAAACAACTGGGAATTTTGACAGTATAAAAAGCCAAGTAAATTTGGAACATCTGGTACTATCCAAGTATAATGAGCCTAAATGAGATACATCAGAAGGAAGAATTAGACAAGGAAACAGGAAAAATAGGGAATCTGGAAATGAGTCCAATAATCTAAAAAGGGAAAGGAAGCAAAGCAAAGAACTGTATACCAGAAGACATGTAAATGGCTTGTGTCCTCAGAGTTTCAAAAACGAGACTTGTTCCTGGTTGAATACACAAAACCAGAAGAAGACATCCAGTTGCCCTTGAAAGAATAATGTTGAGCCATCTCCTGTAGTTCTGAACAAAATAAGAATAATTTTATTTTATTTATTTATTTTTGGTGGGCAGCAGAGCAAAGTTTATTGAGTCATAGTAAAGTGATAGTACAAAGCTCCCGAATAGGGGAGGGGACCCAAGAGGGTTGCCCAAGAATAATCTTAAACAATTTAGAATTAAATAACAAGAACACCCTGTGTTAATATTTGTGGAACAAAGCTGAAGTAGTATCTAGAGGGTAATAACTTTAAATATATTAATCAAGAAATAAGAAATTTTGGGGGTGCCTGAGTGGCTCAGTTGGTTAAGCATCTGTCTTTGGCTCAAGTCATGATCTCAGGGTCCTGGGATCAAGCCCCGAGTCAGGTTCCCTGCCTAGTAGAGAGTCTGCTTCTCCCTCTCCCTCTGCCCCTCCCCCCCAACTCATTCTGTCTCTCTCAGATAAATAAAATCCTAAAAAAAAAAATAAGAAATGTTGTCCACAGATAAATTAAGAATTAACTTTTTAGTTTTCCTAAAGTACAGTTCATACAAAAAAGGATAAAGGCTTTATTAGCATTTATTAGGTAGTTAAAAATACCTTTACTAGACTATAGAACGATATATTGATTAAATAACTATTCTCATCTCAGGTTGGTGGGATTATGAATGAATTTTTATTTCATTTATACCTTTATTTATGAGACTTTTTATTTTAATGAAAAATGTCTAACCTTAAAATCAGGGGGGGAAGAAAGCATTCCTTCTGAAAAAGCAATGAAGCAATAAAGATATCTTTGCAACTCAGTAAAATTCCTCTCCTCTTCTGAAGTATTAAAACTTCTGTATATACATTTAAAAAAATTTAAGACTTCTCATGAAATTGAAACTGAGGTCGTTTCTGGATGCTTTTTATGAAAGAGTCTCATACTAAAGTTAAAGACCTCTGTTTTATGTCATTTTCAGAAAGATAGCACCTCTTGTGCGGGGGTGTTGGTTCAATACTCACACAGAGGAATGAACAGCACTTCCTGAATCACCAATGCCTTTTTTCTACAGAACTTCGATTTTCCCTAGAGGTTTCCTATCCACACATATGCAACACTGACAATACTCAGAGGTTATAAAACCTGACAAATCACAGTTTGAGGTGAAAAAGCTTTAGGACTGAAAAATATCAAGAGCAATCAGAAATGAAAGGTGAATGCAATTATATTCATTTATTTTAGAGCTAAATTATGATAGAAAAAAACCCAAATAGAAGTATCTTTTAAAATCTGAAGACTGATTATAACCATTAGCAGTATCATAATGTTGACCTGTTCTACATCAAGAATAACCTTTTTCAATGAGATGTTAAATTTAATAAGTTAATGAAGAAATGACTTTTCAGAAAGGGTAATAGGGGAGTCTTTCATTTTGAATTTCAAACCTGTGCTTTACTTTCTAGAATGCTTTTATTTAGAGGACAGGAATGTTAGAAAGATTGTTGGTATGAGTTATTTTCCTTTCCCAGACTGGGCTGACAGAAATTGACTGACATAGTCCAGCTTCTGTTGATTCCTTTTCTAAAAAAAAAAAAAAAAATCCTCTCTATAGTATCTTACAAAGTTTTTCTAACTAATTTAGCCACAAGTACATACCAAAATGTATCTGATTCTCAAAATAATTTGATTTTAGAGAGTATATAGCAACCAGCTGGGTCCTCATTTTTTTCCCCCAACTTTTTATTTTGAAAATGTTCAAATCTATGAGAAAGTTGACAGAACAATCCAGTGAATACCTATTTCTATGGGCTGAACTGTATCCCTCCCAAATTTTTTGTGTTGGAGCTTTAACTCCTAGTGTCTCGGAATGTGATTGTTTTTGAAGATAGGGCTTTAAACTAGTGATCAAGTTAAAAGAAGGCCATTGGGTTGGGCCCTAATTGAATCTGACTGGTATCTTCATAAAATACATATATCTTTATATAACCACATTACAAATTTCACATTCAGGAAATATAAATGTAACATGATATATTTATTAAATATACTGTTATATTTAAATTTTCCCATTTGCCCTAACATAGCTAGGGTTTCTTGTTGTTTTCTCCAACCCAAAATTTTATCAGAGTACATACATTACATTTAGTTGTCAGTTCTCTTTAATCTAGAATTGTTAGCCTTTTTTTTTTTTTAGGTCTTTTATGATATTAATCTTTTAAAAAACCAGTTGTTTTGCAAAATGTCCCTCAGTTTGAGTTTGTCTGATGGCTTCTTCATAATTAGATTCAGGTTAAGCATTTCTAACAGGAATACCACTCATGTGATGTGTCCTTCTCAATGCACTGGATCAGGAAGCTTTGGTCAGTTTGTCCTATTATTGAGGATGCTAAATTTGACTATTCGGTTAAAATGGTGTCTTCCAGATTTCATCATTGAAAACTATTCTTTTATCTTTGTAATTAATAAGCTATCTTTTGGCTGATAATTTGATACCAGGTGACTCTCATGTTCCCCAGTAATCTTTCACTCATTGGTTTTAGCTCATTGATGATCCTTGTGAGGATCATCATTAAATTATTATGATAGTAGTTATAATATGGTAGTTAAAAAGGTTAAAAAGTATATATTAGTTGGAATTTTTCTTCAAAAGAGAACTCTTTTCCCTCTTCCTATTTAAAAACAATTTTTTTTCGGGGTGCCTGGGTGGCTCAGTCAGTTAAGCCACTGGCTCTTGATTTCAGCTCAGGTCATGATCTCAAGCTTGTGAGACTGAGCCTGGTGCTGGGCTCTGTGCTCAGCCAGGAGTCTGCTTGAGATTCTCTCTCTCCCTCTCCCTCTGCCCCCATCCTGTGTGCGCTCTCTCTCTCTCTCTCTAAAATAGATAAATAAATCTTTAAAAAAAATGTTTTTCTGCCAGAGTGGACTCATTAATTTTTAATTTATTTTATTTATTTATTTTTAAATGTAAGTACAAATAATTTATACCTTAACAAATTAATTAATATACAAGTTATATTAATTGCAGGTGTACAACATAGTGATTCAACAATTCTATACATTACTCAGTGCTCAATGATAAGTGTAGTCACCATCTGTCACAAAACATTATTACAATATTACTGACTGTATTCCCTATGCTGTACTTTTTATCTCCATGACTTATTTTATAACGAGGAGTTTGTATATCTTAATCCCCTTGATTTGAATTTATTTTATTCACTTTTTCTTTTTTTTTCTAAGATTTATTTATTTTAGAGAGAGAGCGCGCACACGCGTGCCCATGCCTGCAAGTGGGGGGAGGGGCAGAGGGAGAGAATCTTCAAGCAGACTCCCCACTGAGCATGGACCCTGATGCAGGGTTCCACATGGGGCTGCCATCTCAGGACCCATGAGGTCATGATCTGAGTCGAAACCAAGAGTCAGATGCTTAACCTACTGAGCGACCCATTTTATTAACTTTTTCTAATACATTTTTGTCATTATTCATTTGGATGTTAAAATTGTCCCAAATTTCACAAGCAAGAGTGCTTTCAAGTTGACTCCTATCTCCTTGGTTTTCGAGCATGTCTCTGTTTTCTGGCACAAGAGATATTTGTTTAAACCAAAACATAATAAATGACAAGCTTTCCCATTTTGTTGTTATGCCTCTTAGGGTATATTTTAACCTAGAAGAATCCTTCCCTCTTTGTTTTAAAATCATATTGACATATTGAAGAATCTTGCTCAGTTGCTGTTGTGTTCCAGCTTCTAGATTTGTCTAATTGTTTCCTCATGATATCATTTAAGTTCCTTTATCACCTGTATTTCCTATAATGTGAAAATGAGATGGAAGGATTTCATTAGTTATAGGGTAAATATTTTTGCCAAGTGCATTTTATAAGTTTTAATATACTTTATATTATATCACATTAGGAGCCATATAATATTTAGTTGCCCTGCTATTAAGTTTAATAGTTGCCCTACTATTAAATTGAGACGTAATTTCATCATCGGTGTATATAATAAAATGTTTTACCACATTCACAAAACTCATGTTATTTTTTATTCAAATGAGAGATTATTACCTAATGATTGTAAATGAGATTTTACTGATTCCAATAAATGTATTTAACAGCTTCTTGAGAATATACCTTTAAATACCAGAAAATTGCAAAGAGAGTAAAATATCAATACTTTTTAAAAATTAGATTCTAAAATCAGAGTTTTCCTTTGGCCTCACTAATTCCACAACTAGAGATACTCTACAGATCCTTGTCAAGCTCATAAATATAATATAGAAGGATATTTAAGACAAGAATATTTATAGTCACAAAAAAATGTAAAAATAACCAAGAGTTCATCAAGAGGGGACTTGCTCAACTTAATGTGGAACATTCAGAATATAAATGCTATGCTGCGATTAAAGTCAATTAAGTAGATCTCTTTGTATGCATACAGAATGCTGGGCAAGATTTATTTAGTGAGGAAGGCAAGTTTCAGAACCCTGTATATAGTGTAATTCCATTTATGTTTAAAAATTTTAAAATAACTGATTAAATGATTAGAGAATATCTGAAATCATACACAAGGAACTTTTACAGGAAAATGTTAGGTGATAACTTTGATAACGTCACACAAGGATTGCTTTTTTAAAAAAAAATACCGTTTTGAATAAAGATTTATTGAGGTTAAGACTTACTCCTGACTCTTTAAAGTTTTCCAGATTACTTTTCAAGTATATATTGCATCAAGTCTTTATATGTAACACTCCTCAAATTTTTAAGAATAAAGGACCGTCTTTTGAAGAATTCAGTATTATTCATTCACTATAAGAAAAGCAAACAAGTTGTATTGAGTTTATATCTGAGCAGGTCAACTTTAAGCATTCTCAGGCTAATCTATCTAACCACAAGTATGACTTCAAAATTGAAGATCGACCAAAGATCCCTGATCTTGTTACAGAAAAACTGAAGCCCAGAAATCAGAAAACCTTATAGATGTGAAAACTTGGATTCCACAAAGATAAAAATCACAATAATAACAACCAGAGCAAATACTGGGAACAATCCTCTTAATAAATAGGAGAGTAAGAAGCAGACCACTGTAATCAAATGATTGCACCTCTTTAGAGGAATAGTTTGTATTGAATGACCACCATCATCAGCAACAACAAAATTAGTTAATTTAACTAATTTAGAAATTTAATTTAGTAGCACACCTCTGGCTAAATGAAGGTTCTGATTAAAAAAAAGACATTATCTGCAGAGAGCATTCATATATCTATATCTATCTCTCTCTCTCCATATATATATATATCTCACATTTGTTGTTTGTTTTGCTGGTTTATTCCATTTGGGAGATTCCCTAATTTAAGATTTTATGTACACACACACACACACACACACACACAGTGACTGACAACTCTTCAATTTCAGGAGACTGTGCTTTCTGGTTTGTACATTCTTGTAAATGACATGTTCTGCTAGCCTGCAGGAACTACTAGCTCTTTATATTTCCCAGCAACAGTCTGTCCCCTTCTCTTTGGGAAGCACTTAATGAGCCATGTACTCCTGGAAGTGAAAAGAGAGCACACAAGGGCTCTGGTTCTGCTGACAGAGTAGTTTCCAGTGCTCCTGATGGTTTTTAGCTTTCACATTGTATTCACTTCACCTTCAATTATAGAAAGTGAGACTGGTTTTCTTTGCTTCCCTTTGATTTTGGTCATCTTCCCCAAATTAACTTAAGGCTTTGTCTCTAAAATAGAAAGTTAACATCCATTCAAGTCAGGAATATGGGGGTAAGCTTTTTTTTTTCTTCTTACAGATACTCTTACAGATATTCTTGAGATATTCAGCAAGACCTGCACCCACATTCAAAGACTGCGGATTTAATTATATTGTTAAAAAAAAAAAAAAAGAACAACTAGGTAATCTTTGGTCATCTTCAGATACAGCTAACAAAGGATCCTCCTAGCTTGTAGATATGATTCTTAAAGCTAGCAATAGACAAAATTATACCTTCTTTTATGTTATATGGGCTCAATGGCATAGGGACCCAATGCCCCAAAGCTGTCCAAGAACTGTGATGTTCAAGGACACCGTAATGGCTTAGGCCACCTCCTGGCACTTCCCAAAAGAAGTTTTGCTAAAGCATCTGTCCTCTCAGATTTCAGCGCACAACTGGAAAGTGACCTCACAAACATTCCCTCCATCCATATTTATGTAAGTTCTTGTGGTTTAATTTAATAGAATTCGCCTCCCTATCCAATCTAATTTTAACACAAAAACAAATACATTTCTGAGATTCAACAGTCTGTACCTCTGAAACAAATAATGCAATATATGTTAAGAAAGAAAAAAAAAAAAGAAGAAGAAGGTAGCAGGAGGGGAAGAATGAAGGGGGGGGGGAATCGGAGGGGTAGACGAACCATGAGAGACGATGGACTCTGAAAAACAAACTGAGGGTTCTAGAGGGGAGGGGGATGGGAGGATGGGTTAGTCTGGTGGTGAGTATTGAGGAGGGCACATTCTGCATGGAGCACTGGGTGTTATGCACAAACAATGAACCATGGAACACTACATCTAAAACTAATGATGTAATGTACGGGGATTAACATAACAATAAAAAGATTTAAAAACAAACAAACAAACAAACAAATAAATTTCTACTAAAGGAAGGTTAGTATGCCTATGCTTTGCTTATCTCCGTGGGCTATTGCATTGTATTCTATCATAAGGAAACTAGTCTTTTGGGGAATACACAGGAATTACAATGGAGCAATTAGACAGCTCAATAAAATAAAAAGGAAATTAATTCAATCACCTGAACAAGGAGAACAATCACATTAAATACAGTACTAGTGTACAGTGTGTGGAGTATTATCCCAATAATTATAAGCCTCTTGATACACCACAAAGCACATTCAAGTTAAGATACTTTAACTTCGCTAACTGATTGGCAAGAAATGTATGAAACAAACATTCCCTCGGTCATTTCTTTTTTTTTTTTTTTTAAGATTTTATTTATTTATTTGAGAGAGAGAGAATGAGAGAGAGCACATGAGAGGGGGGAGGGTCAGAGGGAGAAGCAGACTCCCTGCCGAGCAGGGAGCCCGATGCGGGACTCGATCCAGGGACTCCAGGATCATGACCTGAGCCGAAGGCAGTCGCTTAACCAACTGAGCCACCCAGGCGC
>NC_138370.1:15263791-15280221 GCF_054177405.1 Leptonychotes weddellii
TTTTTTTTTTTTTTTAAGATTTTATTTATTTATTTGAGAGAGAGAGAATGAGAGAGAGCACATGAGAGGGGGGAGGGTCAGAGGGAGAAGCAGACTCCCTGCCGAGCAGGGAGCCCGATGCGGGACTCGATCCAGGGACTCCAGGATCATGACCTGAGCCGAAGGCAGTCGCTTAACCAACTGAGCCACCCAGGCGCCCCCCTCGGTCATTTCTATTTTGACCTCATAATAATCTATATTTCTACTTTCTTTCTGTCTTCCCTGGTAGCTTACTATTTAACTTCTAACATAATACTTTCTATTCTCAGAACACTTCCAGAATGTGCCTTTCTAAAGCACATGCCTCAGATGGCACAACTAGTGGCTGATTTGCCTTCATCTGTCCCCTCCACCCTGCACAATGACCCCATTAACTATGTTATCCTTATAAAACTCACTTCCCAGCTTGCTTTATCCCTCAAGGCCTTGTTTTCTCTTTAATCCTTTTGCTGCCCCTCTATCTTCAATGGCTTCTCTTGTAGGTTTTACCCCAAAAGATGTATCTTCTTTCTGTGGGCCTGACCTTGGTCATCCCATAGTCACCTTGTGTGCAAGTGAGGTGCCAACCAAATCTCAAACCCCAACCTGTCGGCTTCCCCCCCGTCCTTTTTTCCCATTCTCAGCTATTTCTAGTAAGTCTTTTTTTTTTTTTTTTAAGATTTTGTTTATTTATTTGACAGAGCACAAGCAGGGGGAGCGGCAGGCAGAGGGAGAGAGAGAGGGAGCAGATGCGGGACTCGATCCCAGAACCCTGAGATCATGACCTGAGCCGAAGGCAGACGCTTAACCAAGTGAGCCACTCAGGCGCCCCTCTAATGATAAGTCTTGAAATCATCTAGAACTGAACATATCCCAAACGGAGCCCTACATTTTATTCTCTCTCTCATTCTGGTACATCCTACCAGAGTCAAGAGGACTCAAATCTTTAGGATCTCAATTGAGATCTTGCCCTTGAAACCTCTAGACCCTGTCTCTCTCAGCTCCTGCTTCACCTACACCATTTCCTTTGTTTATTCAGGTTCATAAAATCTGTTGAAAAATTCACTGTGATAATCCTTGAATTAATCCACCGAATTTGAGATTTTCATTCTCTAAATCTAGTATCCAAACTCTAGCCTCCTTTATCTGAGCCCTAACTTCTTGATTTAACTTTAAGGTTTGGCTTTCCAATTTTTTAAAATTTACAATAAAAATAATTTCAAATACACAGTTTTACTTGCATTTAAAATTGATGTAAAAAAACAGGTTTTTTTTTAATGCTTATGTTTAATTATAAAAACTAGAACAGTTTTAGATTTGAAAAAGAGCAAGGGTTGAGGTGCCCGGGTGGTGCAGTCAGTTAAGCCTCTAACTCTTAGTTTCAGCTCAGGTCACAATCTCAGGGTGGTGAGATCAAGCCCCGGGTCAGGCTCTGTGCTCAGCGTGGAGTCTGCCTAAGTTTCTCTCTCCTGCCCTCCAGGCATGCATGTGCGCACTCTCACTCTCTCTCTCTAATAAATAAATAAATCTTTGAAAAAGAGCAAGGGCTAGAACAATTATTTTATGTATGTACATAGATGAAATAAAAAATGTTATTTATTTTAACCAAATTGATCGTATTTGTCCTATGAGCTTTAAATGTGTTTATAATACATACATGTACAGTGTAAACTCCATGAGAGTAGGTGCTTTATCTCCAGCAACTAAGTGCCAAGCATTTAGTAGGTACTCGATAAATATTTGCTGACTCAATAATTATAAATGTCAACAGCTACAAGTAGGTATAAATTATAAAGTAATTTTCCCTTCTATCTCCCCATGTACTTAAGTTTCTATCCCCAGAGGCAATTACCACTTTAGCATTTTCCCACTTTACTGGCTTTATATTTGCAATCCTCTTCCTGAAATGCTTTTTACCAGCATTTCCTTATATCTTAACTCCTTAATTCCATATGCACAGAATATCTCCAGGTGGCGGTGCAGTGGAGAAACTGGTACCAGATCATTTCCAGGTAGACAAACTGGGTGAATGGAAACAGAGATTAGACTTCTCATTGCAATAATGTTCATACTTTTGGATTGTCTACAATGTTTATATGTAACCTGCGCAGGACCAGATGCACACCCTAACACACACTTGTTAATGATTGACATTCTTGTTTTTTAAGGTATAGCTTGAGTGTAATTTTGAGCTGAAGGTTATTTATCTTTACTATAATTAACACTCATGAAAATTAACTATATATGCATAATATATCCTTTGAATTCTGCCAACATGCCTAGCACATTCCTTAATCAATGTAGGTACTCAAAAGCTGTTTAGTTCATTTAGCAAACATTTATTGAGCTGCTCTTCTGGGAAAGTATCTTAGTAATCACTGACAATAGGATTTACAGTCACAATCCTTGCCCTTAGAGATCCCAGTTAATGACGAAGATAAACACAGAGATAAATAACTTTAACAGGTGCAATTGAGACATGCAAAGAAAGAAAATAATAAACACCAGCGATTATCTATCTCAGCAGTTTCCAAAGATTGAGTCGAGTAGGCCCTTCTCATGATGATTTTAGTTCGTCACCAGAAACACTTTTTTATTAGATAATGATTTATTGCAAAAAGTATATTACAAAAACCCATAATTTGTGGAGATTAATTTGGTATGAGGTTAGAGTAGACAGTTAATTTTAAGAAGTCAGTCACAGTAAAGAAAAATTAAGTAAATAAGAGTTTAGAGAGAACATAGCTCTTGTAACACTAGTGAAGCAGAGTTAAGGATGATGTTTGATGTTTGACAAATGTTGATCGATCACACGCCAACCAGAAACATGCTGCATTGATAATGATGATCATTATTAAATATCAGAAGATCTTTCCTTTTTTGAGGGTTTACTCTGTATCCAGAACTATGTACGTTATGGTATCCATCAATAGTCACAATATCCCAAAAACGTGTATTTTCTTGAGGAAACAGAGACTAAGAGAAGTGAATTAAATGGCACACACAAGCAAAAGTGTATTCTTTAATTTCTGTACAATTGTACCTACTAGGTGCTGAGTATTGGAGGAAATAATAGTTAAGTTTACTGACCTAACCTCATAAATTTTGGATTTGAGTGGGGAAAACAAATACCAGGTTAATAAATGCCATTTATGAGAGATGCTATGAAAGGGGACTATGAGCACTTATGGCAGAACAGTTAGGGGCAGGAGGTAAGGACAGAGAAGACTTCCTTCAGCAGGTGATGTTAAATTTGGCTCTCACAAATGAAATAGGAGTTCCTGGGCACTACACAAAGAAAACTTCAGGGAAACTTCCTAAGGAAGGATATAAAGAACTCCAGAGTGGTTGGGTACAGAGAATTCCCCAGTCCCACAAATGGTGACAGAAGAGTGCCTATGTTTCCACAGCCCTGCCAAGAGTAATTGTCAAAGTTTCGGATTTTTGCCAGTCTCATGGGTAAGAAATGGTATATCACATGGTATGTCAATAGAGTTAGGTTCCATTTCCCTTATTATGTACCTCTCTTCTTAAGTTTAAGAACGATTCACATTGGGCGCCTGGGTGGCTCAGTTGGTAAGCGACTGCCTTCAGCTCAGGTCATGATCCCAGGGTCCTGGGATCGAGTCCCACATCGGGCTCCTGGCTCAGCGGGGAGCCTGCTTCTCCCTCTGACCTTCTCCCCTCTCATGCTGTTTCTCTCCTGCTCACTCTCTAATAAATAAATAAATAAATAAATAATCTTAAAAAAAAAAAGAATTTGCATTTAAAAAAAAAAGAACGATTCACATTTCTTTTTCCATAAACATATTATTGGCATATTTTTCTATATATTAAGTAAATTCATGTTTTGTCTATGATGTGAGTTATGTATTTGTTTTCTAATTTGACACATACCTTTCATTTTTATTATTTTGATATTTTGCTGATGAAGAAAGTTTCAATTATTTTTTAAGCCAAATCAATCTGTATTTTATGTTGTTTTTGAGCTTAGTGTCATATTGAGGAGTGTTATACAATCCAAGATTACAAACGTATTCTTCTGTGTCTTCTTTTGGTACTTCTGTGACATCAGTTTTCAAGTGTAAATATGTGATCATTGGGATTTATTTTGACACAAAGTGTGCAGTATGGATACAGTTAGATTTTTCTTGAATTATTTCCACTTGTTGCAACACCATTTGCTGAATAATCTTTTTTTAAAATTTTATTTTATTATGTTATGTTAGTCACCATACAATACATCATTAGTTTTTGATGTGTTGATCCACGATTCATTGTTTTCATATAACACCCAGTGCTCCATGCAGTACGTGCCCTCCTTAATACCCATCACCGGGCTAACCCATCCCCCACCCCCGCCCCTCTAAAACCCTCAGTTTGTTTCTCAGAGTTCAAATCAATTGGGAAAAGATAGATTATTCACAGCTGTTTCTCAGAGTCTGTGCCTTCATCCAATACTAGATTCTTGTATGTATTTGCGTCCTTTACTGGACTCTATTCTCTTGCGTTGATGAGTCTATATATTCATGCACTAGTAATGCCATGATATAATGACTATTGTTTATATTGTTTTGTTATCTTGTAGGGCACTCACTTGCATAGAGTATTCATCTGTTTTAGAATTTTTCTAGTTTTTCTTATTTTAAAATTTTTTCATACACATTATAGAATTGGCTTTCTGCTTTAAAATTCTTTTAATTAAAATGTATACTGAGAATTAGATGCAAGGAAATAAGGGAAGGAGCCATGGAACTATTTTAGGGAGAACATTCTAGGCCAAAGAGATACAATGTGTCAGGGCCTAGAGTGGAGTGTGTCTCATGTGTTTGAAGAAGGAGGAGACTGGTATTGCTGCAGCAGAGAGAATGAGTTGAGTCAAGATCAGAGACAAGATCAGAGAGGTCATAGCGGTGGGGGTATGGAATGTGAGGGACAAAACCACACTGGTCCTTATAGATCATTATAAAGATTTTGGCTGCCGGTCTGAATAGGATGAAAAGTCCCCGGCAGATTTAGAACATATGAAGCAGAGAAGAGCAGAGAAGTAGCATACGCAAAATTTTTAAATTTTTGGTATCTGCTAAGTGTCCAGCTGTTCATTTCTAGGTATCTATCTGAAAGAGATTCAAACATACACAGGGAAAAAGAGAAAAAGAAAAGGCATTGTACAAAGATGTTTATTGCGGCCCTGTTTGTTACAGTGAAAATCTGACAACTGAAATAGCACAGTAGGGAAATGCTATTTATAAAAATTCCATGCTATAGACACACCACAGAACACTAAGAAGCCCTTGCACGCACAAAGTAGGTTTGAAAGCACAGAAAAAAAAAAATGATAGAGCTATTATCTCAAGGGCAAAGTGTCATAATGAGGGGAGAGCGGGTTCGTCTTTTGGAGATGCTCATGGATGTGTTTGTGGATGAAGTGATGTGACATCTGGGATCTGGCTCAGAGTCCACCGCAGGGCAGGAACAGGTATATAGGTGAAATAAGATTAGCAGTGAGCTGGCACTTACCGAGGTTAAGTTGCTGGCATATGAGGATTAATTTCATTTTTCTCTCTACTTTGAATACGTTTGGAAAATTCCATAAAAGTAAAAAAAAAGAATTTAAAAAGAATATCAACTCATTAAGGATTAAAACATCACTGAAGGGGCGCCTGGGTGGCTCAGTCAGTTAAGCGTCTGCCTTTGGCTCAGGTCATGATCCTGGAGACCAGAAGCCCCACATCGGGCTCCCTGCTCGGCGGGAAGTCTGCTTCTCCCCGTCCCTCTGCTGCTTCCCCTGCTTGTGCTCTCTCTCTCGCTCGCTCGCTCCCTCTCCCTCTCAAATAAATAAATAAAATCTTAAAAAAATAAATAAAATATCACTGAAGCATAAAAGTCAGGAAATTATTCCACAAAAGCCTTGGCTGTTTTTTGTACATTTAAGGCAGGTTCTTATTAGGAAGAGAGATTTGTAATAAATATTTGGATATACTAGACAATCAGTGTTCTGAGGATTAAGTGAGATGATCCATGTAAATTGTTAGCCCAGGATTTGCAATACATATAAAGCTGGAAGGTTTTCTGGAAGTTGCTTTCATCACTCAAATGTATTTCAGTAATCTTTTCCATCTATCTATCCATCTCCTGGTTAACAGTCACATAATGCTTACTTATTTGACTCTTCCTCGTTGACATTTTCCCCTCTGATAACTATGTTACAATGAATGTCTTCTAACATATTTGTGCACCTGCCCAATTATCTCCATGGGGTAAGTCCCAGAAGTGGATTTGCTGGATCTAAACCATGCATTTAAATAGATTTTTCCAGGTTACCCTATAAAGAGATTGGACTCACATACATTATCTCCAAGTAATTATGAGAGTGTCTCTTCCCCATAACCTTGGCAAGAAGGTGCTATAAATATTTGTACATGTAAAAAAAAGATCATTGTCTTCTTAATGCCTGAATTTGTATTCCATGCATTATTAGTGAGGGGAGGGTAAATGCATATTTATTTGTCTACTTTTATTTCTGTCATTGTAAAACACCTTTTCATGTTTTTGTTTCTTTGTTTTACTTATTTTTCTATTGGATTCTTTGTCTTTATTGATTTGTTGGAACTCTTTATATTAAGACTATTAATACTTTGTCATATGTGTTGCAAAACATTTTCCCTAGTTTGCCATTTGTCTTTATGTAGTTTTAAATATTTTAACCTTTATTTTATGAAATCCAGGATTTATGGCTTGCTTAGAAAAGCCTTTCCTATTCCAAAATTATAAAGCTATTTTTTTCTGTAGTCTCTCACACTCTTGGATTAATTTGTTTGCATTTGTATCTTTAATCCATCTGGAATTTGTTATTGAGTTTGAGGTAAGGATATGCACTTTATTCCTAAATACAGAGCCAAATGTTCTAAACTGTTTACTGAATAATTTATTGTTTATATCCAGCGGGGAGTTCCCATATCATTAGTATTATTTTCTGGATACTATTTATCAGCCCCTTTCACACATTTGTTATTCCACATACACTTTAGGACCATTTGTTGTGTTTCAAGAAGATCCTGAAAGGACTACATTTGAAATCACTTTAGGAATTCGGTGAGAATTGCCATCTGTGTGGCAGAGTGTGTCTTCTCCATAAGTCTTTTATTTCTTGTTAATTCCTATATAATATATCATTTTGAGGGTTTCTTTTCTTTTTTTTTAATATATATATATTTAAGATTTTTATCTATTTGAGAGAGAGAGAGAGACAGACAGAGAGCACAGGCAGGGTGGAGAGGGAAAAGGCTCCCTGCTCAGCAGGGAGCCCAATGCAGGGCTGGATCCTAGGAGCCTGGGATCATGACCCGAGCCAAAGGCAGATGCTCAACCAACTGAGACATCCAGGTGCCCCTTGAGGGTTTATTTTCTTTCAATGAGATTATTTTTGCCTTCCATTATTTTAGTTATTGCTAATATTGCATCTATAACATACTATGGATCTTTGCATGCAGACGTGTAGGCATACACGTACACACACACACACACACACATCATGAGATTAATAATAAAGTGCCAAGATGTGCGACGGATATGAACCTTTGGGTACATCATTGTATTTCCACACGTTTCAGGACTCTATGGCCCAACAATCACACTCCCAGATACATACCTAAGTGAAATCAATGCATGTGTCCACCGAAAAAAATGTGTATACAAACATTTATAGCAGTTTTGTTCACAACAGGTAAGAATTGGAAATAATCCAAATGTCTACCAACAAGAGAATAGATAAATTGTGATTTGTCTATACTATGGGGTATTACACCGCAAACCAACAATAATAAAATAACTACTGATACATGAAACAGCATGGAAAATCTCCTGAGAAATATGCCATCATTCTGCTTATGTGAAATTTGGGAACCGGCAAAACTAATCTTGTAATAAAAGTCAGGATAGTGGTTACTTTGGGGGAGGCTAGGCATTGTCTAAGAAGGTGGACTAATGACCTTGGGGTATGATGGAACTCTTTTGAATCTAAAAGTAACTGTTAGTATTACTGGTACATAAATGTGAAAAGATAATTGAGCTGTACGCTTAAGATTTGTTCAGGGTACTCAACATAAATTTTACCTACATTTTTTTAAAGTAAGCTGCCCTATCCAGGCAGTAAATTAAAAACCAAATTGAAAAAACAAAAAAAGAGAAAATAGTTGTCTGACCTGTCTCAAAAATCCACTCTTGACCATAAGACTCATTCTAAGCCGCTATGCTTTGATCTGCTTTATCTGGATAGCCCCCAATATTCAATGCAGCACACTCCTGGAGGATCTTTCCTCCTACACCTGCTGCTCCTTATGTGTCCTATATTTCTCTTCATGACATTTCTATCTCCCAGTCTCCCAAGTTAAAAGTTACAGCATCATGTTTTACGCCCTATAATAACTGAACATCATCTCATATAAATCTCTTTTCCCCTTTTTACTAACACTATCTTCAAATGGACTACAAAAATAGCCTCGGATGGGATATTCCCCACACAATCTCTGGTCCCAGTGTATTTTGCAAAATGCTCTCAGTTTAATTTTCTAGAACAGTGCTCTCTGCAATGATGGAAATATTCTATACCTACAGCATCTAATGTGTTAGCCGCTAGCCCACAAGTACTGGGCTCTTGAAATGTGGCCAGTTTGGCTGAAAAACTAAATTTTTAATTTCATTTCACTTCAATTAATTTAACTGTACATAGCCAGATGTGGCTAGTGTCTCGTGGGTTGGGTAGTGCAGTTCTGAAAACACAGCTCCACAGATGAGAATAGATTTTACAACTTCACTGACTCTAGGTCTGAGTAGTTCCCGAACTGGTATTAGTTCAATTGTTTGTCCTCATCAAAAACAAACAAGTCATTCAGGCTAATGGACTTCCCCAAGCTGGATTTGTTCTTTTAACATGGCTCCAGTCATTGAGTGGGAACGCTTTTTAATGCAAGAGCTCTTCTCAGGGGGCGCCTGGGTGGCTCAGTCGGTTAAGCATCTGCCTTTGGCTCAGGTCATGTTCCCAGGGTCCGGGGATCGAGCCCCACATCGGGCTTCCTGCTCAGTGGGGAGTCTGCTTCTCCTTCTCCTTCTCTCCCTCTGTGTGCTCTTTCTCTCTCTCAAATAAATAAATTAATTAAAAAAAAGAGCTCTTCTCACCACCGACCATAAATGCTAGATTATTTTTAAGTTGTCTGACCCTGTTCTACAGGTGTGCCAAAAGGTTTCTACTTATCAGCCCCATCTAAAAAGCATTTTATTGGAGCCTCCATCCCAAATAACAGAACTATGTGTGACTGAAACCAGGCTGTATTGTCTATTATATGTACAGATAAGCAAAAATTATAAACTTAATTGGATCCAATCAAAACTTGGGTAATTCATTTATGGTAAACCGATAGGATATAACCATATAGCTGTAAAGATAATTTAGATTTATACTGACACAGAAAGATATTTATATCAAATTATAATATAAAATCAGCAGGATATCAAATACTAAACATCCCAATCCTAATTTATTTTTAATATAAAAATATGTATACATTCATAGAGGAATAAATTGAAAGGAAACACATTAAAATGCTAACAGCAGTGGTTTATCTCCAGGTGGTAGAATTTGTTGTAGTCAATCAAAATTTTCTAGGCTAATTGGTATTAACACTCTTTAAAAATGAAAACAGCATATTCGAATCCAGCAGGATATTTACAGGCCAGATGTAAATTCGGAGTTAGTAACCATTTTCTCCAAAATCCATACATAGCTACAATATCAGGCAAAGAGGGATCCCAAGGTTAGCTTTTTAAATTATTCAACAATGGGTCTCTACTGATGGACATTCTGGAAAAGACTCCATATATGGCCCCAAACAATGTCAAGTGTAATTCTGTGGTGGGAGCAGTATTCCTAGAAATGCTCACCAATTCCAAAATTTGGAAAAGTATTCAAAGATATAAATTGAAAAGAGGAAAGGAAAACTAATCACTGAAAAGGGGATTTAAAAGAAATAATGTCATAGTGGAGAGGAGTTTTTTAAACATAGCTCATAACCCAGATGCTATAGAAGATTCAGCTACATGGCAAAACCTACAAAAAGCAACATCAAAACAAACAACTGAGAAAAGTTTGCAACTAATATCACACAGGGGAAACTTCCTTAATACATAGAAATTTTCTATAAATCCAGAAAACAGAGAACAAAAATATACATGAGATAGAAATGCAAAATTCAAAATAGTCATTATTTTGGGAAAGGAGGAAAAGACAAATAGAGAGAAACTCATAGAAAGCTTCTAAGATATTTGAAATCTATTTTTTTCTTTCAACTAAGTGATGGGTTCACAAGTGTTATTATTCTATAGTCACTCTGGTAGATGTGTGTGTGTGTGTGTGTGTGTGTGTGTGGTCTACCTATCTACACACATATATTCTGTATGCATGTTTCCAAAAAAAATTAAATGTGTTAAATAAAATTTGATTACACTATGGGTCATAGTAACGGGAAAGAGAAGATTGTGAGTGAAAATGTATGTTGATATTTCTGTGGAGAACTATGACATACATAAGAATTATAAGGTACATACTTTTGATCCAATATTTCTAACTCAGGAAATTCACTCTAAATATATACTTGAACATGTATTATATGAAATTACATTATACAAGGCTATTTATTGTAATATGAGTTACAATAAAAATGTGAAAACAATTTATTGACAGGGAGCCTAGTATATAAAACACAGTAGTATATTTTTAATACACATGCAGCTGTAACAAAGAATAAAGAAAAAATAGATAGGCAGATAGACAGATAGATAAAAGGAATTCCATGATATTTTATGAAAAATTACGTGGAAAAGTATGCTATAATAAGTTTATTACAAAGAAATATATACATGCTTGTATATTTACAGACTCTCTGGAGAGGGATACTTGGTTGGATGAAAGAGCAGATGGAGGAAAGTATGAGTATTATCTATTGAAAAACTACATTTTAAAAAGTTTCCACATATGGGCACCTGGGTGGCTCAGATGGTTAAGTGTCTGCTTTCGGCTCAGGTCATGATCCCAGGGTCCTGGGTCAAGTCCTGCATCGGGCTCCCTGTTTCTTGGGAGCCTGCTTCTCCCTTTGCCTCTCCCCCTGCTTGTGCTTTCTCTCTCTATCAAATAAATGAATAAAATCTTTAAAAAATAAAAAAAATAATAAAAAGTTTCCACATAGCTTTGTAATTAGTCACCAAAGCAAATTAAGTACATTTTATAATTATACATAGTATGATTCCAGTTACACAAACTAAGACCTTAACAGAGGAAAGGGAATTGCAAGAAAGTACTCTATAGCAAATTAATTATAGTTGCATTCGTGTAACAGAGCTCAGGGGCTAGTTCACATTTCTCCTTTTTCATAAGGACAGCTCATGGACACTTAACAACACAAACTTCCAGGGATTTTTATGAACTATCATAAGGAGTTGGTCCTGACAAATTTTGAAAAAAAAATAAAATATTAGTTTCTTCCTCCTGTGTAGGGAAAATTTTCAGTTACCCTCTCACACCATTTAACAAAGGCTGGAGTAACAGTTCATAGCATGTTGGTGAATTAACAAAAAGATATCTCCTCAGCCTAACTGGAAACATACAGTTCTGTTCCAAACCCTCTCTGGGAGAACAGAAGAGATGCAAACTTATGCAAGCTTCTCCCATGAATGGCTTTCTTCCTTGGAGCGAGAGAAGAGGTGAGAAGGAGGAGGTGTTAGAACTATTTTTCTAGTCAACACCTGGATCTAGGCTAGTTTGTGACCCTGCCCCGTGAGAGGACCACAACACAGCCCCCCAAAGACTATACAAAGTTATTTGATTTTGTCAAATCGAAACTAGAGCCTCAGTGTGTTTGTGTGTCTGAGTGGAGACAGAAGGTGATAAACCAAATGTAGCAAAATACAAAGTTATATAGATCTTCACTGGTATTCTTTTCAACTTTTCTATAGGATTTTTTGTTTGTTTTTTATAAAAAGTTGAGGTAAAAAGGAAAGAAACACTGGGCTAGGAAGCCTTTGAAAACTTGAAAACTTAATATAGAAAGTTCTCTAGTCTCAGCCAGTTTCTCATATGGGAGGCCTAAGTGTGGAGGATCGGGGTTTGACTGAGTGGGTAGTATCAGCCTTTGGTGCAGGGCTAGTGTTCTTATATAAAATACACTACTATGCCCTACCTTCACCTTTCTTTTAACACATTAATATCATCATGGTCTTTAAGAACTATCCTAACAACATATACCCTACATTAATTATTTATTGCAGTATAACAACATTACTGTAAATTTCCTACCTGGAAACATTTGTCTTCCCACAGGTCAGGCACTGGGAATGGCTCAGCTCAGGGCTCTGCCATGCTTTAATCAAGACGTCAGCCAGGGCTCAGTTATCTTTTGAAAGCTTTACTGGAAATAGATTCACTTCCAAACTCTTGTGATTGTTGGAAGCATTTACTTCCTGGATGTGTCTTGGACTGAGAAACTCCGTTTCGTGCTGTTGGCCAGAGGCTTCCCACGGTTCCTTGCCATATTGACCACCCCAAAGGCCAGTTGCTTCATCAAAGCCAGGCAAGGGAGAAAGCCTCTCAGAAAGACAAATGTTACGATCTTACCTCACGTAATGACAGATGCAACATCTTGTCACCTTTGCTATATTCTATGGGTTAGAAGCAAATCCCAGGTCTTGCCTATACTCCAAGGGGGTGGATTACACACACATGAATACCAGGAGGTGGGGTCATGAGCCCCTTTATAGACTGTCTACCACATCACCTTAACAAGAGAAAGCCTTTTTTTTTTTTAAGAATGTTCAAACTGCTCTTCCTTATAGTTTCAGAGCCCACGTGAATCATCTGTAAGACCCTCCCCCCTTTCCCATTTTATTTAAAATAAAAGACTTGAAGCCAAGTCTCTCCTAGACAATATCTGCATTATTTGTACTATTTGTTTCTAGTTTGGATATTTCCAAATAGAGGATATTAAATATTCTAGGAGAATCTTTTATCCTATTTTATACTGTTCTTATGTTTATATAATCGTCATAGAGGTCAACTTAAAAATATCTTTAGAAATTGGTGTAACTTTATAATTATAATTTGGAGTTTTACATCATTCCCCATGGACCATATTTTTGTAGTGAGATCTGTAGTCCATAGTATTTTCTCTTATTACATTGCTTATGCTATAATCTTTTCTTTCTCCAAGAACAGGTACTATTCCCAATGTCTTAATTCCAAAAACATTGTATACTTTTCCACTCCTTCCTGAAAGTGAAGAGATATCCACAGATACTAATATACAAATCAAATGGAAAGAGGTCCAAAACTTCCTTCAAGTCATTGATTATATTTGTAAAAGCATTTTATATTCTGAATAAATAGAGATAAACCTTAAGCGAAAGGGGTTTGCAGAAACTATAGCCCGATCTTTAGTCCAGGCATTTTTACTAAATGCCTCCCAGCTGCCAGGTACTGGGAAATTTTTGGGGACACAGACTGACCTTTTAGGAACACATCTTCAATAAGAAGACCATCCTTCTATATGATGTGGCCAATTATATGAAGATGCAACTTAGGGCTCTAGTTTTTCTGTGTAAACCTGTGCATCAGACAAAAAGATGAAACAATACAGACCTTCCTCTGAGGGAAACTCTTCCTCTTATTAGTCAGTCTCTGGTCCTCAAATCCCTTAAGATTATCCACAATATCCTCAATCTCCTGAAAATGAAATACGTGTCCTCTCTATGGCTTCGACCCTAGAAAATTGCCCAATCAGTATTGGGCTGTCAATTCTCAAATCAGCGGTTGGTACCCATCAAGCCAGGGCCCGGATGGGTTTCCCTGTCCGTGGTATCCCTGATGGGGATCTTTATTCTTTCCGTGCTTGCTATGTGTCAAGCACAAAGAGCTTTAGAGTTATTGACTCATTTAATACTTTCTAACAACCCAATGAGATATATATTATTATTCCCTATTTTATAGATGAGGAAATTGAGGTATAAGAGAGGTTATGTAATTCCTTCAAGTATTCATATCTAATGAAGAAGAGGCAGTAGACTGGGGACCAGTCAGGCAATCTAACCCAGTATTCTTCTGCAGCTTTTGGTATGGATTCATTAGCCCCGATTCCTGAGAATGGAAATGGGACATGCAAAAGAGTGGGTGCCTGATTATGCCAATGACATAGCTTCGACTGCGCCAGAACTGTTCCTCCTTTAAGTGAAGAGAGTGACGCTTGGCTTTCTTTGTCAGACAGGCATTCTATCATTGAGAAGAACGCTCAGATTCAAATAAAAATTGGGTACAGCTGCTCTTGATTTTAAAGGCTTTCTACTTAAATCCTTCTCTGGTGCTTTCTTCACGGATTATCATGTAGAAGAAAAACAATTTGTCAAGAACCTTCTAAAGCCAAATCATGCCTGGGGTAAACCTTGAGAAAACTACTTTTTTCCCAACACTGGCCATACTAAAACCCCATTTTTCTGCAGTTATATGATAAAATCAGGAGGGTCCTTTTTTTGCTCCTCTTTTTTGATCCTAAATAATGTCCAAAGGTCATTCTATCTCCTCAGACTGAAGTCATTCTTTTCATTAACTGGAATTTGCTTTAGGATACTTGCTAATTCTGCCCCTTTTGTTGGGACAATTCCAGGTGTTCCAAGAGTTAATAATAGGTCTCAGTGCCCTCAGGCCCTCCCTATCTCAGCTTCCCGGAGGTAAGGATTCCTGAATCCAAAGTTTCTCCCAGGGGTCAACAACTAGTAGACCAACTTTTTTTTTTTTTTTTTGGTTAGAATTTTATTTGACTTCAAATAGAAATGCTGATCTGTATTTCTCTTGGAAGATCTGGCAGCAATGGACCCTTTGCTTCCAACTAGCAATATTTCTGTGGAATGGAAACCCTCTAGTTCACCCTAGTTAGCACTGCCCTGCTTCATTCCTTTCTTCTTTACACCTGTAGGATTTCAGTTCACTGGTCTAAATTTGTGCTACTCCGGGTGCTCTGCAGCTAAGCAGCACCAGCATTACCTGGAACTTCCGGGAAATGCAGAATTTCAGGCCCATTTCCATATCTGCTGCATCAGAGTCTGCATATTATCAAGAAGCCTAGAAGATTTCATTTCACATTAATGTTTGGGAGGCCCTGATCATTTCCTGTTTCACCTTTACTCACCAGCTACTAATGTGCAATTTTATATTCCAGCAATACCGAGCTTCTTGTAATTCTCCTACTCAAACCAGTAACTTTTCTTCTTGACTTTATGGTGCTTTTGTTTTGCCTAAATGGCCTTCTCCAAGCCACCCACATTGCCCTAGAAAACTCAGACTCATCTTTAAATTTCCGCTTAGAGGCCACTTGCCTCCGAGAGTTTTCAACAACCCATCCCCACCCCAACTATAATGAGGTAAGGCATTCTTCCTCTGTGTTCTGCTAATACCCTGTATATGATTCTTCAGGACCATAGCTGTCTAGTTATGTGGTTGTCTATTGTGAACTTCTGGTGAGCTCAATGAGTGTTCTAATCACTTTTCTAGGTCTAGGTCCTATGAGTGGATTGAATGGTGGCCCTCAAATAGGGATATCTTCATGCTCTAATTCCCTAAACCTGTGACTGTGACCTTATTTGGTAAAAGGGACTTTGCCAGTGTAATCAAGTTAAGGAGTTTGAAGTGAGATCATCATGGGTTATCCCGTGGGCAGTAAATCCAGTAACAAGTGTCCTTGTAAGAGACACACAGAGGAGGAGAAGGCGTGTGAAGATGGAGGCAGAGATTGGAATGATGCAGCCAGAAGACAAGAGAACCTGGAGCCTCCAGGAGCTGGAACAAGCACGGGAGGATTCTTTCCTAGAGCCTTCAGCAGGAATACAGCCCCAATACCATCTTGATTTCAGACTTATGGCCTCCAGAACTGTGAGAGAATACACTTCTATTGTGTTAAGCCAATCCGTTTGTAACCATCTGTTATAGCAGGCAGTCCTGGGAAACTAAGAAAGTGCCTGATATATTTGATAATTTTCTAACTGCATAACAATACTGAGCTCCTACTAGCTACCAGGTATTTTTTTCCAGGTGCTTTTCAAATATTTGGAAAGATAAATTGCAGGACAGGTGGAAAGATGGCTTGGGAAAAGGGTGTGCAGACGTACAACATAGAAGGTGCTCAGAGGAGAGTGTTTTATCACACGCCTTCTCATTTAAAGAACTGGACTGCGGATGAAATCTTCTTAAGATTTATTTATTTATATTAGTGGGTGCACAAGCCAGTGGGGGGAGGGGCAGAGGGAGAGAAAGAGAATCCTGAAGCTGACTCCCTGCTGAGCTCAGAGCCTGCTCAGGGGGTCAATCCCAGGACCCTGAG
>NC_138370.1:15280721-15327313 GCF_054177405.1 Leptonychotes weddellii
CTCTCTCTCATTCTCTCTCAAATAAATAAATAAAATCTTTAAAAAAAAAAAAGTCTACTGACTTGAAGTGGGGACAAACAGGGCTGGAAGAGGCTGAATAATGCTTTCAAACTCCCTGAGTAACACAAAGGAAGACAAAAAAAGGAGTTATCTCTAATGTGATCCGGCTTTTATGATAACTTTATCTTTCTGCACACTCAAGAGATACACCGAGAAACACATTGAGCTGTTTTATCTAATTCTGTCCATGACCCAGTTAAGGTAAGGCCAGTCTTCTGGAAACTATGAAAAACGGTGCCTAAGAAATGAGAACTGAAATCAACATAACGTCCCACCCCTATGTTAAACATTACTAAGACCACAGGTGATGGAGCAACTGACTTTAAGCAATTTACTCCTGGAAGATGAGACTATGAGCCCCCGAAAATTACTTGATTAGCAAGAGCGTCAGTATGCTCACCAATACTTGTTTAATAAGCCCCTAGCCTCACGTTGATCCAATGCTGTGATGTCACAAACTAGGCTCTCTGCCTGGCAAAACCCACCTCGGAGATTTCCTGACACAGGCCCTTAAAACCCTGTAAATATTCTTCACTCTTTTCCCCATTTGAGACCCTGCAAAGAAGCTGAAAGAATCTCAAAAACACATACCTCCCCTCTCCACCCCACTTTGGATGCTGTCGTTTGGACGAATACCTAGAACTATAACCAGTGTCTGTGATCGATGAAAGACCCTGCTCAGGACAAAAGGCAACAGGTTGAGAAAGGAAGGGAGGGGAGAATGGATGGAGTATGGCCAAGGCTGGAGAGAACACGGACCAGTCTTCAGATGGTGGGGCTGTCCGATCAGTCTCAGATTCACCAGCCTTCCCTCCCTGTTTATGGGGGTTGTAGACGGTTGGGTGCTGCCTGTTACTCAGTGCGGTTATGGGAGAGGGAGGGCATTTCCAGTGAGCTACACACTGGCAGGAAGAGCTCGCGCAGGAACAGAGGCAGGAACCCCTAGGAAGGTCACATGACATTCCCCAATTGTTTTCATCAGCAGTAGAGAAACCACTGGAGTAAGGCAGCCACACGAGCAAGGGCAGATATCTTGGTCTATCTTCCAGTCACTATTGACATTCTTTGTACGAGTCTCATGATAGATCCCAAAAGTGTAGTTTTACGCTGAATCACAGACACTTTATATGCAATGCTTAAATTACCATTCAGAAATACAGACACAATTTGTAAAATATTTCCACTTCTAGAAATCCTGCAAACATGGGGATCTACCTGGTACAGAAAGTGTCAGAACACCTCGTAATCCTGAGGGGACAAGAAAAGCCGGTCAAGGGGCGCCTGGGTGGCTCAGTCGTTAAGCGTCTGCCTTCGGCTCAGGTCATGATTCCAGGGTCCTGGGATTGAGCCCCGCATCAGGATCCCAGCTCAGCTGGGAGCCTGCTTCTCCCTCTCTCACTCCCCCTGCTGGTGTTCCCTCTCTCGCTGTGTCTGTCTCTGTCAAATAAACAAATAAAATCTTTAAAAAAAAAAAAAAAGCCAGTCAAGCCCTAGATTTATTGTTCCCAATCTCCTATTATTCCGAGTGCCTGGCAGATCCCAGCATTCCCACAATTGTCAGTTTATTAATTTATGATATATTAATTGTTGCTATTAATATAAGTAGTATCAGTTTGTCAAATATTAAGAGTAATATGTTTATTAATTTTAAATATTTAAAACGATTCCCATCTGTCCAGGATTCAAAGCAGTGCTTACTACTTGTTTACAGCTGTCAAACTTGGAAACCATCAGCCTAAAAAGCACAAGTTTTTTGTTAGACCCAAGTTGAAGGAACCACGGCATTATTGGTGGAGACCAGAATCTCTCACAAAATAAGCAGGAGCTAAACACCAGTCTCTGTACCAAATCCTAGCTGGAATGTCTCATGTGGTTTTTTTTTTTTTCTTTAGGTATGTTCTTACAAGAATAATTTTCTGTATTAGACTTTTGTTTTATTAAGTTTCTCCTAAATGCCAACTTCTGCAATCCTGCAGCAGTGGAAGTTTATCTTTACCGAAGTTTCGCTTGCTTTGCCAGCATTCAAGCTTGTCTGAGGAACTCCCTGGGTCTTCACTGCCTTGCCTCCTTCTCTCTCATTGGCTTGTTTTTTTTCTCATTTCCCTCTTTAAATTGGTGAAATTGAGGTGTGCGTATTTTGCTTTTCTTTAGAATTATATAGATTTTCTAATGAGCTCCAAAAGTCTTGGTAATACCTCCGTTAGAATACTTTAATACTCTAATTGTCATGGAAATAATCTGATATTCCAGGTAAACTCTGAGATTAAATGTGTGGTTGTTTAAAGGAAATACAGTACACCATTTATTCTCCAGTGTTTTACATTTACTATTTTCACACTTGATCTTAGGCAAAAGGCCGAGAAGCGATTACATCTACTATTTTCAAATAAATACCTTAGTTCGTAAGATCAGGAAGTGCCATAAGGGTTATAATGGGAAAAAAAATCAAAATGAAAACTATAGCTCCAAGCCCTCCACCTCCCTCCATCCCTGCTACGTAGACACAATCAACTCAATACTTACAGAATTTACAGATTTCTTAATATTTCCTTTTTAGGCATTATCAGTAGCTCCCTACCATAAGAACTCAGAATTTTTATTATTCCCCCCACTCCTGCCAGATAAATTTCCCCTTCCCCATCATGCCAATAAAGCGATATACCAACACTTGATTAAATCACTTTTCACTGAACTTTATGACCCAAGAAATATCCTTCAGCTGAGCAAATGTAAATACTCTTCATTAATCAACATTTTTTTTTTAAAGATTTTATTTATTTATTTGCGAGAGAGAGAATGAGAGACAGAGAGCATGAGAGGGAGGAGGGTCAGAGGGAGAAGCAGACTCCCCGCCGAGCAGGGAGCCCGATGCAGGACTCGATCCCAGGACTCCAGGATCATGACCTGAGCCAAAGGCAGTCACTTAACCAACTGAGCCACCCAGGCGCCCCTCAACATTATTTTCTATGGAGTTAACCATTGCCTCATTTTTCCATATGTTTTCCTTCCTTATTTTTCAAATGTACCAATCACTAAATCATCCCTTAAACTTTCCTATGGAACTATCAAGCTCTTGATGGTCAGACATCTATCAAAATCAGTTCTATTTATCTTTTCCACATCTGTCTGTGAGTCTTTTGTTCTAATTTGGGCAAGCTGTTGCTGATCTTCTGGGAATTTTGTCCTTCACCATCATTTTGGTTAACTCCCTTACCTCTTTCCTGTGTTCCACTTACCACTTCTGAGATTCTTTTTTTCTTGGTACACTCCCTCACTGAACTGGAGCACCTTCTATTCTGGCTTTGCAAGCAAAGATATTTCTACACTAAATTGATAATTTGGCTAGGTATGGAATGTAAGTTGGAAGCATTTCTCCCCAGAACTGGGAAAGGCAAGAGTCCTTTAATTTCTATTAGTATCAATATTGAGAAGTCCAAAGCCATTCTGAAATTGGATTCTGTTGTGAGAGACCTATTCTCTCTCCTCCTGGAAGTTGTTAGACTCTTCTCTTTATCTTGATATTCAGAGAGATCCCTGAGAACGTTCTACGTTGGTGTGGATGTTTTCATTCATCATACTGGCATGTGAGGGACCCTTTCAATGTGAAAAGCCATCAATTTAAAATGGTTTGAAATTTTCCTCTCCTCCACTTTCTCAGTTCTCTTTGTAATTCCCATTGGTCAGATGATAAACTCTTTGGATTAGATTTATCTTTTTCAACAGTTTTTCATCTTTTTGCTTTCCTCTCTAGGATATTTCCATTGTTTTTCTTCTGTTTTACTGAATTTCATTACTGAAGTTTTTTATGTTGCAGTTTTTTGTTTGTTTTCTTTGTACACAGTATTTCTAGAATATCTTTTCATTTCAATGAGAAAATTAATGGTTTTGAGATTTTCCTCCAAATTCCAATACTATTGGTCTTTTTCTATCACATTCCAGATTTTTCTTAAATCATTTGCTGCTATTTTTTAAAAATATTTTATTTATTTATTTGAGAGAGCAACCGGGAGTGGGGGAAGGAGCAGGAGAGAGAGAATCCCAAGCTGACTCCGCGCGGAGCCCCCTTCCAGGACCGATCCCACAGCCCAAGATCATGACCTGAGCAGGTATCAAGAGTCAGGCGATTAACTGACTGAGCCACCCAGGCGCCCCTGTTCATTTTTATCTATGGAGTAGGGTACTTCAAAGGTGACTGGGAATCTATGTGAAACACCAAATATGAGGTCTTTCCTCTTAGTTTACTAGTCTGCCTTGGGGCAAAGGATAAACCTGACTGCCAGCATTCCTGAAGCCATCTAGTGGCCTGGGTTTCACTGTTCACTATGCAAGCTTTCACTTATTTTCTCTTTTCAGTAAGATAACTCACCATCAACCAACACATTAAAAGGTCATTTATTTTTTAAGATTTTATTCATTTGAGAGGGAGAGAGAGAGAGTGAGAGCGCAAGGGAGGGGGGTGGGAGAGAAGCAGACTCCATGCTGAGCAGGGAGCCCAATGCAGGACTCGATCCCAGAACCCTGGGATCATGACCTGAGCCGAAGGCAGACGCTTAACCAACTGAGCCACCCAGGATCCCCAAAAGCCATTTATTTTTAACAAGGCATCCATTCACCAGTATTTAATGAATAACTACTGTGAACATTCACAGTGTTTAAGGTGAGACAAAGGTAAGTAAGACATCTTTTCTAAAGGGAAAATGCATTATTTAAGTTGTATGCTATGAAAGTATGACTCTATTGTCAAAAAGAATAAGCCACTAACCTTCCACTGGGGGAATAAATCTCATCATGTTCTCAACTAGCCAGTGGTCTTGTATATGTCTGTATGTATGCATATATGTATAGATACTTTTGACACCTAATGGTATGTAGTATCTTCTCTTGGACCTAGTTTTTAAAATGATAGAAGACTTTTAAACCTTGTGTAGAAACTCTAATTTAGAGAAAAGTAACCAAAGAGAGGAACTGCAAATGCTTCAAGACTGAGAAACCATTAGCCAAACAGGGCTCTCAAGAACACCTTGGATTTTGATACTCATGTGAAAGCCACAGGGGAGTTACCCAGACCAACCATCATGAACCAACAGGGAAATGGCTCTTGGGATTTCTAGTTAGTACAAACTCTTAACCTATAATGATCCATTTTTATGAGTAGTTGTAGCCTTCTCCTTAGCAGACACTTTTTGTGAACGTTGCCCCTAAGTCCAGAATTATTATATTCCATCTATCCAACAAGAATAAACTGTTGTGCATGTGTAAACAAAGACCTGTTCTTAATGACTGAAAAAATTTAATCCCTCCTCACGGTGGATTCTTTTATTTGAAGCAAGTCAAATAGGTTTCCATCTCCCCTCCCTGTAGTCATCCCAGGCTTTAGATATGAGCTGGAAAGCTGGTCTATTCTTAGAGCAGAAAAAATTTGAGCTCTAATTTTTTAAGTCATATTCAGAGACATGCTTGGGAAAACCTAATGGTCACTGGATCATGATGGAAGGCTATCAGAAAACTCATTAGTAGCAATCCTATTGACAAAACCAAAGAAAAACAATTCATAGAGAGTTCCTGAGACAAAAATTATACTCCAAAGCTCCAATGTCAAGCTGTCTTCTTTGCCCATTGATGTCAGGGATCCTTGTTCTGTTCTCTCATGTAAAGTACCTGACATATAATGATCGCTTGATATTGTTGATTGCATTGTTCACCAATCATTCAAAGCCCTTGCCATCATGGAATTTACATTACAGAGAAAGAGGATAGATAAATTAAATATGAATCCAGGTAATTACAGATGCTATAAAGGAAATAATGTCAGAGGAAGAGTGAGAATGAGATAGAATGTTCAGGGAAGGTCTTCTTTGTGTAGTGTAGACTGAGGAAGACAAGAGTAGAAGGAATGCTTCAGAAGGCCACCATAGTCGTCTGAGTGAAAGATAAGAGTTTGGACTAGTGTGGTAAGAGGAAAGATAGCTTAAAAACAGAAAAGTTTGATTTGGGATATATATGGAAGGTAGCGTTAACAGCACTTGCTGATGGATTGAATATAGAATGGGAGCGAAACAACGAAATAAAGGAGTCAGTGAGGACTCCTGAGTAATTGGAAACAGAGCTTCATGAAGCTTACATTAAGCGTGGGAGGCCTAAGAGGTTGACATATTTGGGAACCTAGGAGTTCTGAGGGTGGGGAAGATATTCTTGATGAATATTCACATGTCTTTTTCATCAGTTTTTGAAAAGAAGCTTTGGTCCTAAAGAGGTGACGCATGTCACGCACCTCCTCCAGTTCCTCAAATTACTCGAGACCTGGGAAACGAGTCTCTCTGCCTTTCCCTCTAAAACCAGCCATCTAACTCCACGATGGTGAAAAGGATAGTATTTTCTCAGAGAAGATTCACACTTAAGGTTCCTCATCTCTGAAGTTCTGAATTTCAATATCATACATAGGAATAGCTTTTAGCTTCAGAAATTTCACAGGCCAAAGAACAAGAGTTAAGGAGATTACAAGTACCCTTTGACCCTCAGATCCACCCCTTCTTCAAAGGAAAATCCACTAGTATCTCTCAAGTATCTGGAATGACCACATAGTTAGATCTGAAATAAGAAACACAATGTGGAGTATCTTTAGTTGACTACAGAGTACTCATTAGAATAAACACAAAGCTCATTAAAATGCTCATTTAGAAAAAAAATATTCACCTAATTTGTAATCAATTTTTTAGTTAAAAATTTTACTATACAAATAATGTAGAATTATTTTCACAAAATGCATTTAACTCTCCATCAACTGCTTTTGAGAAATGTGAATTTCACCTTTACATTTTATCAGGCTTTGACTTCCCCTGCCTTCCCTCCCAGTCAATCCCATAGCAATCCCAGTTATCTGACTGAATACCTTTCCGGAAATACAATGTGTGTGGGTGGAACGATTAAACTGCCTGTTTATTTAAGAGTCTGTATTACTATTTGGTGATTTTTAGCGTATTTCTGACTCTGTAAATTAAAAGAGAGTTAAAAGAACGAGATGATACATATAAATTGTTTGGAACCTTACCTTGCAGACAGCATATTATAAATTAAATTATCTTAATATGTAGTATTTAAATTTACTATCCTTTTTGTCATCCTACTACATTCATCTATTGCTGCAGAGAATTCCTTCTCCTGTGGGTATAAATTTCCAATCTGACACTAGGTTCTTTTCAGGGCAAATTTCCCATTCTCTCCTACACTTTCCAATTTGTAAAGACAACTAAAATGTAACCGTCTCCATCTTTTCACATTCCCTGTCTATGTGCTTTTTAACTTCCATTACCACTGATGAATGATATTTATCACACTGTAATCAGGAAACCAAGAAATCAGAACCTCAAATGGCTTCCCCGTGAATTCTTTATCTTCTCTTTATCCTTTTCTTGCTTTATACAAGATCAAGAAAATTAACTACAGTGAGGTCACTTACCTTTCCTTCTTTTAGCTTCAGATAGATTATTTCAAGCAGCCTGCCCTCTCAACTGAAGGTAGGAGTAGGTCTAGATTGGTAGCAGCTGTGAGCCTTCCCTTAATTCCTAACCCAGAAAGGTATCAGTAGTTCATCTATAAAGAGCCTCATAGCTTGACTTTGCTACACATTTGTAGAGAACTATTTCCAAGTAATAAGTACAGTATGAAATTGGATTTTTAACTTAAATGTATCCTAGGCAAAAAACTTACCATATGCAAAATGCTTTAAGGGTAGCAGTATCTCCTCAGTGTGATGGGATGATCCTAGGCGTTTCAAACCACTGGTGGCTCCTGATGACCCAAGATATCCTTCATCTTACTTAGCCCAGATATCCAAGACGTATGGTTTCTTAAAGCAACTTCTATTACAACGATTTTCCTAAAACAGCAGTCTGATTGGCAGTCCCAGTCACATGAACCACTCACACCTGCTCATCACTAGAGGCCATGCAAAACTTACTCTCATCTGCAAACCAAAGAGTCTACCTCCCCAGTATTATCACCATGTCTTTACATTTTAAGACTCACAATTGCGAGCCACACAAAAGGCTACAGCCACTGACCAAACTAGCTGTTTTGTTTCTTGCCTCTACTAATTTTCTTCTTAATCTTGGCTGCATATTAACCACTCAGAGAGCTCTGGAAAAATGATGCCTGGGTTCCAACCCAAAATATGAATGTAAATGGTGTGTGTCAAGAGGGGTGGCTTAGATATTTGGATTTTTAAAAAAATCCTCAGGTGATTTTAGGATAAACCAACAGGATTACTTATATGTTTCAAAGCACTGAATTATCATGATTCTTTTAAGAAATCTACTTTTCCTTGTAAGAAAGTAGTAGAATACTTGAAAAAAATAATTTTAAGATATTCACATTTTCTGCACCACCACCTCCCCACCCAATAAAATACCCAGGGAAATTAAATTCTCTGTTTGGAATGATGTTAAAAAGTCCTGACACTGTCAGCATAGGATCAGTCACAGGATGTCTTCATTTCATATGTCACTGTGATGATATTCTCAAATCTAAAGTCTTGATTATATCTAATTGTGTTTTCAGAAATCGCTAGAGTCCTTAACTTAGTCCTAGAGATTCCAGACTATATTACTTCTCTAAGTTCCTAATTTTATGCTGCATATGCATTTATTGTTCTAATTAGTGTAGGGTCCTTCCATCATTATCATTCATGACTCTGTTTCAATAGAAGTTCTTTCTCAAAATAGGTGTTGAAAGCCACATGAATGCAAAAGCTCTGGGGTAATAAACTGGATTCCAACTCAATCAAGTGTTAGAAACTTTTATTGGATTACTTTATATAGATTCTTTTACAAAGTCAAGCTCTTTACTTTCTGGCCCCTTGTGGTCTTAGATTTCATGCCGAGGAAGACTGTGGGCTAACATTAACATCACAAGAAGAAACATGAGGAAAGCAAATGCTGAGCGAGTCTGAACTTGTGCCTCCACTTGGGATACAAAGAGAAAATATGGGCCTGACAGCTCCCCGGAAGGTGAGAGAAGAGAAATTATAAATGAGGGATCTGTTTGTCAAATCATAAAAGGCTATCTGCCCATACTCGCGGTCTAGGAAGACTCCAACTTTGTGCACCTGCTCTCCTCTCAAGAAGACCCTTTTCAGAGGGGGAAAGACCCAGAATGTATAATCAGTTCCCATCATGGAACCTGTGAGTAAGAATTTATCTCCGGAAGCAGCGGGCAGGTTACGAGCGCTGCTGGCAGCATCTTCGGAAATCCCCAACTGCCACTTGGTTGCCTTTTCCACATCTACCTCCCAGTAGTGCCTCCCTGAGGTGAAACCCTCCACACCCAACACGGTGGCACCGAAAACGAATCTCCCCGGGCTGCCAGGAACGTCCTGCTGGACATTTCTGAGACTCACGCTTCTCAGATCCTCAGATAAGACCAGACAGGGATGAGCTGTTTTAGGATCCAAAGTCACAGCTCCTGCGGGGAGAGAGAAATTCAGTTCGATTCGGTTAGAGTCAGCCATGCCACCACCAGAGACTGAGGATGTCTACCACCAAGAGACTTGCCAGTGAGTGGGTACAAGCTGCAGGCACAGATACGGAAGAGGCAATCTCAAAGTTCAGGAAAGGTGACCTCTGAGCTTTGTTTCAAGAACTGGACATCACAGAAGAAGAGGGCAGTGAGATAATGGAAGGAGATGCAATCTGAGGAGGAAGGAGAGTAATGGACTTCACAGAGGTTCTGTCAGAGCAGAAAGGAATTTTGGCAGGCTGTAAAAATGGCATTCAATCCTCGTCACGTATCAGCTGGGAGCCAACTACTCTCCTAAAGACCTCCAAGCCTCGAACTCCAGGCTTCATTCCCCTACAGACTCATTAGAATCTCCTAACAGAGCAGGGTTTTCCCTGTGACTAAACTGCTCTCCCTTAAATATCACCAGAGTGTGACACAGATGCTTAGAAACTGTTGCCAGCAGGCTCTTGATATTGAGTAAATCAAAAGAACGTATTAGCAGAGGCTGGAAAACCTGTGGGAATCCTCCAGAAAAAAATCAAGCTGCAAACAAGAGAGCTCAATGTGATTTCTTATCCTTGAATGACCATGACACTTGCCTTCGTATCTCAAACTGTTCCTTCTCTTATCTCTTTCTCCTCAACTGTTAAATATTGTGATTTCTCAGGGCTTAAGACTGGGTCTTCCTTTTTTACAGTTTGTATTCCTTTCTCCCTAGGTGACTTCACCTAGCCTTAGTTTTAAATATCTTCTATATGTTCATGGCTTACTTCATAATTTTTTTTTAACCCATTAGAATTTTTTTTTTTAAGATTTTATTTATTTATTCGGCAGAGAGAGAGCAGGAGAGCACAAGCAGTGGGAGCGGCAGAGGGAGAGGGAGAAGCAGGCTCCCTGTCAAGCAGGGAGCCCAATGCAGGGCTTGATCCCAGGACCCTGGGATCATGACCTGAGCTGAAGGCAGTCACTTAACCACCCAGGTGCCCCATGGCTTACTTCATAAAGAAGGTGCCAAATACCAGTTAGAAATAACAGAGGCATTTCACACATACTATGTCCAAAATGGAACTTCAAAACTACCCCTTTCCAGTTCTACTTCAGTTAATAGCATACTTATTTCTTCACTTGCTAAACCATAAACCATAAAACCTGGAATAGTTCCTTATTTTTTACTTTAATATCTAATCCAGCAGAAAGTTTTGCTGCCAAATGAACTTACATTTCTGGACTTGAAGCCCAATTCATATCGTTATTAGGGTGGTCTTAAAAGCCATAAACCTTGAAATTTAAATTTAAGTTGTCCCAGGCTTTCAGTATTTCCAGAAGATGGGCAGAAACAAATGCAATTCTCTCTGGAATAATGCATGGATTCATTCTTGGACTCAATTTCTAAAAATAATATCCAAGGAAAAAAGCGAAGCTTACTGTTAAAAAATCAAACACACACTCACAAAGTAAGAAAGCACTATTAAGTGAGACTAGCAGAAATAAATCTGAAGAACTTTAAATACTGGAATTACTACGCACAGAACTAAAATAGTTTTTGCTTACATGTTTGAAGAAAAAAGAAAAGCTTAAAAATACCTACAGGATGTAGGAAGCTAAAAAGTAAGACCAAGTGGATTTGACAAAGAACAGAATAGATTATCTAGAAATGAAAATAAAATTAAAGTATCTATAGATGATTATAAGAAAGCTACAGATCATCATGCCTCAATAACATAAATGCAAAAATTCTTTAAAGTATTAGCATATTGAATCCAGCAATAAATAAAACGGATAAAACATTATTACCAAGAGTTTACTCTGAAGGCAAGTCTGGGCCAACATATGAAAAAATATATTTCACCATATTAATACATGAAGAAAAAATACAAATATTTTGGTAGATATAGAAAAAGCATCTAATATTCAACATCTGTTCATGATAAAAAGTTTTAACAAATCAGGACTAGAGGGAGAACTTCTTAACTTTATGAAAGGCAACTATAAAAAAAACCTACAGCTAACATCAAAGTTCAAGGTGAAAGACTTAATGCTTTCTTGTACCCTAAGATCAAGAAGGAGGCAAATGTTTCTCACTGCTCCTATTCAACACTATATTGGAGGTCCTAGAGCCAGTACCACAAGATGAGAAAAATATAGAAAAGGCTTACATACTGGCAAGAAATAAAACTTCCTGTATTAATAGATTACCTGCCTATCTTTGTAGAAAATCACAAAGAATCTATTAAAAAAGCCACTAGCTCTAATAAGTAAGTTTAGCATAGTCATAAATTACAATGTCAATATATACAAATTTATTTTTATATACCAGCAATAAACTGGAAATGAATGAAATTTCAATTAGAAATGCTATTAACACTAAAAAAAATAAAATATTTAAGGATCCATCTAATATGTACAATATGTTTGCTGAAAACTTCAAAACACTGATGAGTGAAATCAAATAAGACCGAAATAGAAATATATCATCTTATCCCAAATTAATCTATACATTCACTATAACACCAATCCAAGTCTCCATTTTTTTTTTTTTTTTGTAGAAACCAATAAGCTGATTTTAAATTTTTTGTGAAAAAGCAAAGGATCTAGAGTAGCCAAAATTATTTTGAAAAGAACAGATTTGGAGAACTCACATGTCAATTTTAAGACTTCCTATGGAGTAAAATTCAAGCCAGTGTGGTATTAGCAAAAGGATAAACACAATGATCAATGGACCTATTAGAGTCAACATAGACCGGCTTGTACATGCCAACTGATTTTCAACAAAGGTGCTAAGTAAATTTAATGAAGAACAGTGTTTTCACCAAATGATGCTGGAACAACTGGATATATACATGTACAAAAAAGGTGGGGGTGGGAGTTGTACCAGATCTTGAGTCATATACAAATATAACTCCAAAAGAATAACAGACCTAAATGTAAAAACTAAAACTTCTAGAAGAAAAAAATCTTTGAGTAGTAAAAGATTTGTTAGGATGGGACACAAAAACACAAACCATAAAAGAAAAAACTGATAAACTGAATTTCAAAATTTAAAACTTCTGCTCTTCAAAAGGTACTATGAGGTAAATGAAAATATAAATCACAGATTAAAGAAATTGAAGATACACAAAGAAATGGAAAGATATGCAATGCTCATGGACTGGATGAACAAATATTGTTAAAGTATCTATACTACTCAAGCAGTCTCTTTCAAAATACCAATAACATTTTTCAAAGAACTAGAACAAACAATCCTAAAATTTGTATGGAACCACATAAGACCCCGAATGGCTAAAGCAATCTTGAGAAACAAAACTGGAGGGATCACAATTCCAGACTTCAAGGTGTATTAAAAAGCTGTAGTAATCAAGAGAGTATGGTACTGGTACAAAAACAGATACACAGATCAATGGAACAGAATAGAAAACCCAGAAATAAACCCACAACTATATGGTCAATTAATCTTCAACAAAGCAGGAAAGAATATGCAATGGGAAAAAGAAAATGGGACAGCTACATGCAAAAGAATGGAACTGGACCATTTTCTTTCATTATATAAAAAAATAAACTCAAAATGGATCAAACACCTAAATGTGAGAACTCAAACCATAAAAATACTAGAAGAGAACACAGGTGGCAATTGCTCTGACACAGGTCATAGCAACATTTTCTAGATAGGTCTCCTGAGGCAAGGGCAATTCAAGCAAAAATAAATTATTGGGACTGTATCAGAATAAAAAGCTTCTGCACAGCGAAGGAAACAATCAACAAAACTAAAAGACAACCTACAGAATGGGAGAAGATATGTACTAATGACATATATGATAAAGGGTTAGCATCCAAAATATCTAAAGAACTGATACAACTCAACACCCCAAAAAACAAACAAACAAAAATCCAATTATAAAATGGGCAAAAGACATGGACAGACATTCTCAAAATTAGACATACAGATGGTCAACAGACACATGAAAAGATGCTCAACGTCACTCATCATCGGGGAAATGCAAATCTAACTACAATGCGGTATCACCTCACAGCTGTCAGAATGGCTAAAATCAACAACACAAGAAACAACAGGTGTTGGTGAGGATGTGGAGAAAAAGGAACCCCCTTGCACTGTTGGTGGAAATACAAACTGGTGCAGCCACTCTGGAAAACAGTGTGGAGGTTCCTCAAAAAGTTAAAAATAGAACTACCCTACAATCTAATAATCACACTACTGGGCATTTACCCCCAAAATACAAAAACACTAATTCCAAGGGATACATGCACCCCAATGTTTACAGCAGCCAAGATATGGAAGCAGCCCAAGTGTCCATCGACTGATGGATGGATAAAGTGGTGTGCACACGCGTGTGCGCACACACACACACACTGGAATATTTCTCAGCCATACAAAAGGATGAAATCTTGCCATTTGCAACAACATAGTTGGAAAGAGAAAGCATAGTGCTAAACGAAATAAGTCAGTCAGAGAAAGACAAATACCGTATGATTTCACTCGTATGTTTAAGAAACAAAACAAACAAAGAAAAAAAGAGACAAACCAAACAGACTCTTAACTGTAGAGAACAAACTGATGGCTACCAGAGGGGAGGTAGGTGCGGGGGGTGATGGGTGAAATAGGTGAAGGGGACTGAGTACACTTATCATAATAAGCACTGAGTAATGCATAGAATTGTTGAATCACTATATTGTATACCTGAAACTAATATAATATGGTATGGTGACAATATGAGGATTAAAATTTAAAAAATTAATAAAAAATATAAATCACAGAGAGAAAGAAATATTTACAAAACATGTCTGATAAAGGACTGGTAATTGGAATATATAAAGAAATCCCAACATTAAATAATATACAACACAATTTTAAAAATACTGAAAACGTTTATAGATAGACTTCAAAGAGATAAAGTGCAAATAAACACATGAAAATATGCTCAATATCACTAGTTATTTCAGAAATGTAAATTAAAGTTTAAAGTGATATATAACTACATATGTATTAAGTCTGCTTTACTTATTTTTAGTAAGTTACTCTTTTAATACTTTTTTAAATTTTTTTTTTAAAGATTTTTTTTTTTTATTTATTTATTTGAGAGAGAGAGTGAGAGAGAGAAAGAGCACAAGAGGGGGGAGCGGGAGAGGGAGAAGCAGACTCCCTGCCAAGCAGGGAGCCCGATGCGGGACTCGATCCAGGGACTCCAGGATCATGACCTGAGCCGAAGGCAGTCGCTTAACCAACTGAGCCACCCAGGCACCCCCTTTTTTTTTTTTTTTAAAGAGAGAGAGAGAGAATGCGAGCAGGGGGAGAGGTAGAGGGAGAGGGAGAAGCAGACTCTCTGCTGATCAGGGAGCCCAACATGGGGCTCAATCCCAGGACTCTGAGATTATGACCCAAGCCGAAGGCAGACACTTAACCAAATGAGCCACCCAGGCGCCCCTAGGTCTTTAAAAAAAAAAAAAAAGGTGACAATACGAAATGTTAGTGAGGATGTGGAGTAACTGAATCTCATACATTACCAGTGGGAATGCAAAATGACACAGTTTGGAAAACAAATTTTACAACCCCTTTCCTAGATATGCAACCAAGACAAATGAAGTCATGTTCACATTAAACTCACAAGCAAATATTTATAGCACAGATTTGGAAACAACTCAGTTGGCCTTGGAATTACAAGAGAATAAACTGTGGTATATTCACACAGTGGAGTACCCCACAAAAACAAAAAGGAATAAACTCCTGATACACACAACAAACTTGATGTGCCTCAAATGCTTTATGCTAAGTGAAAAAAGCCAGACATAAAAGGCCACATACTGTATGGATCCACTGACAGGACATTCCAGAAAAGGTAGAACTATGGGGTAGGAGATACAAATCTTTCATTATATATGTTGACATTTTTTTATTTATTTTTTTAAAGATTTATTTATTTATTTGAGACAGAGAGAGACAGAGAGAGAGAGGGCATGAGGGGTGGGGGAGAGGGAGAGGGTGAGAATCCTCAAGCAGACTCCCTGCGGATTGTGGGGCCCAATGCAGGTTCGATCCCAGGATCCTGAGATCATGACCTGAGCCAAAATCAAAAGTTGGACGCTTACCCGACTAAGCTACCCAGGCGCCCCAACATTTTTTCCCTAGAAGTTTAAATTTTTTTTTTTTTTTTTCTGTCAAACTCTGCTTATGATCACGTTTCAGGCTTGGGAAAGTGGGAAAGGATATGCAAAAGAGAGCCTTTCAACATAAGATCATACAGTTATTTTCTTGATAGGTTCTCCAATATGTATAGCATATTAAGCTCTCCAATCTTTTTAAATCCTTAAGCTCTCTGGAATCTTTTATCTAGGATGTTCACTTGACTCTCAGATACAAAATCAAGTGCCCTGTAATCGTGGATGTGTCAACTTACTTTGGAGAATGTTGAGCATTCTGCTCATTCCTGTTACTTGGCACAGACTCAGGTCTGTGATTTGGGCGGGCTCCAGACACTGAAGCAGTAGTGACTCGCTCCTATAAAAGAAAGGACAATCTCAGTTATCTGTGCAGACCTAAGGCCCCGACCAATCCAGAGGATGGATGTCAATACATGACCTCCTGATCCTTACTTACCCCAATATCTCCACTCCTGTGTGCTCCCGTTTCAGACCCTGAATCCCACCCCAATGTTTCCATTCCAAAATGAAAACTTACCTTTCCACAGAATATCTTGCATTCTACAGGGTGAAAAAGAGATAAGGTTACTATTTGAGCCACACCTCTGGTATTTGAGCCACGCCTCTTCTGAGCTGTGCCCCTGAAAATTATCTTCGAATGATGAAACTTGGTTTGTATGTAATTTCCCCAGCTTTGTGGTGCTAAATCTCAGATATCAGATTTTACCACTGAATAGTAAAAGTCAGAAAAATGCTTGAAATCATTGTTATATTCCCAAGGGAAATGTTTGTGTTTTTGTTTTCTTAGTTTTATTACAGGTGGGGATTGTATAGTCATTTTATATGGAATTTGGAACCTGCTGAATCAGATGATGTCTTGGCAAGATTTATATTTAATCTTGATGTCTTTTTTTCTTTTGTTGAATAAATTTGACATGTAACAGTAAGTTTAAGGTGTATAGTGTGTTTTGATACACTTGTATATTGTAATGATTGCCGATGTAGCAGTATTTATCACATCATACAATTATAATACTATATTGTTTTATATATTCATTATATCATGCATTACATCTCTATGGTTTATTACTATTCATTACAAGTTTGTACCCTGAAACACTATCACTCTTATCAATGCCCCCCACCCCTACCCCATTCCCCCAATAAGCACCATTTTACTGTTTTTTAAACAGGTTTAACTTTTTTAGATTCCACATATAAGTGACATCATGCAATAGTTGTCTTTCTGACTTATCTTGCTTAAAGCATCTTGTGCTCAAGGTCTATCCATGTTGTCAAAGATGGGAGGATATTTTCCTTTCTCATGACTGAATAATATTCCATTAAGTAGATGTACTAAATTTTTTTGTTCATTCATCTGTTAATGGGCATTTGCGTTGTTTCCAAACATGGGAGTGCGTGTATCCCTTTGAAATCCTGTTTTCGTTTCCTTTGAGTATACACCCAGAAGTGGAATTGCTGGATCATATAGTAAATCTATTCTTAATTTTTTGAGACAACTCCATATTGTTTTCCATAGGGGTTGGACCAATCTACATTCCCACCAACAATGCTGAAGTGCTCCCTTTTTGCCATATCTTCACCAGCACCCATCCTCTCTTACTGATAGCCATTCTAACAGCTGAGAGGGTGTATCTCACTGTGGTTTTGATTTGCATTTCCCAAGGGCCGTATTTCCCATACCTCGCCTCAGCCATCTTATCCAGAATGGTCATAATTCAAACTCTGCCCATTTACTTTTTTTTCTTACACTGGGTAACAAGAGTTGAGCAGGTGAAGCAGACTGCTAATAAACTGGGGACGGTGGATGGAGCTAGGTCAGAAGCTGAGCATAACTGAGTCACACCTACCTTACCTGTCTGGAACTAGGTTTGGCCCTAGAATAGAACCTAATTGTTTATGTGTAAGGGCTTCTCAAATAAGAGCACTCACTTTGCAGATATAAGCCTGGTGGCCGAAGGATATGGACAGAGTCTTAAGATAATAATTTACTTGTTGAAAGGTAATGCATGTTACAAGATTTAAAATATGCAATACTATATAAAAAAATCTCACCCTTGTTTTTCCAAGGTTACCGCTCAATGTTTGTGTTTATTTTGCCAAAGGCAATCTGTGAATGTTAATGAGCATATGTCTATACATACATACATATTCACTAAAACCAAGCAAAAAGCAGTTCTGCATGTTTTCCCTTTAACTAAATATTCTGAAAATTACTTCTACCACTGTAGAGTTGTTTCATTCTATTTTTCTGGTTGCAGAATATTCTACTGTATTGATGTATCATAATTTGACTAATCCATTATTTACTCTATCAAGGGACCTCTCAATTCAAACTAATTATTGATAGCCTCAAGGTAAGAATTCGTATCATGAAGTAGCTCTCCACTATATCAAGATTTTAGACAATTCATAATGCTTTTGGTGACTGGAAAATAGCCTACACAGCCTTCATGTATGTTTGAAAATCATCAAATATTCTCCAACTGACCCCTAATGAGTACTGTCCACTTCTCCTTTCTCAAATACTGTAATGAAGATCATTTCTTACCTGGAGCAACGCTAAGGTGTATTCCCCACACTTCTTCTCTAGCTCTGCAATGATCCTTTGGAGGCTGCAGATCTGTTCAGAAAGCCTGACTTCACTCTCCTTCAGTTTATTCATGTTCTCTTTCCCCAAATCCTTCAGTCTCTGCAGAAGCATCTCCTTATTACTATTTAACAAGTGGTAATTTCTTTTATTCACTAATTCAACCGTTTCTTAAACCCACTTTACTGCCTGCCACTCCAGAAATACATATAATTAGGTAAGGCCCAATACCCCTGTGTGGTAAGGAAGACACCTCAATTGAAATTTGATATTCTGACACAATATATTTATGCTGATGTGGAAGGTGTACACGTAGTCCACTTATTCAGATAACAACCCGACCCTAAAACAGATCACGTTATTTTGCTGTGCCATTTTGTTCAGAAAGTTTCCTATTTCCTTCATTAAATTAAGATTTGAATCTAATAATTTAATCAAAAAGAAATAATCAAGCCACTGACATTTTTTATCCTTGCAAAGATGTTCCACGTAGACACAAAAGCACATGCTGTTGTTTTTTTCTTAAAGAACACATATGATACATATTATATGCTATTGCTGATATCACACCTTGTTTTTTTCTTAATAAATAATATGTTCTTGGAGAGCATTCCTTATCCATACACATAAAGCTGTTATTTTTTCTAAATGCTGAAGAGCATTTCATTGTAAGTACATGGTACAATTTATTCTGAGAATCCTTTATTGATGGATATAGGTTGTATTTAATCTCTTGCTATCATAAACATTGCAGCATTAATAATAATGCCTAATAGTTACCGATGGCATAATACATACACACTGTTTAAAGAGCTTTATATAGATTATCACAATCCTCACAACAGTATTATAAACTAGGGGCATTATCCCCATTTTAATAGCTAAGGAAACTGAGTCACAGGTTAAACAACATGTACAGGTTAAACTAGTAAATAGCAGAGGCCAGATAGGAACCTCATCAATCTGGCTTCAAAGACTACCTCTAAACCATGGATTTATACTGGAATAATTTTACGGCATTCCCTTATCCTTGTATCTTTTTGTAGGCATGTAAGTATATTTATAAGATAAATGATCAGAAATAGAACTGCTGGGTGAATATACACATTCTTTTAATACATTCGTGGTTGTCACTGGATGTCCCATTTTAGAATTGGCATAATGTTCAGCTCTCATTTTCCAAACACTGTGAGCACGCAGTTTTCCACATCTCACCTGTAGCGTTTCCTGGGACTTCTCCTTCAGCTGTGTGCCAAATTCCATCAGCTGATTCAGACCATCTTCCTTCACGTTCAGGTTGAATACGCACCCTTGCAGGCTCCGGGAGTTCATCTCCTCTTCAACCATCAACTGGAACCTTATCCTATATTCAGACTCAATCATCTCTTTAAAATCCTGCTCTTCTCCCTTCATCATAGATATAAATGTGATAGACTTCAAGTTAAATGCCACGGACAAATATTTATGGTCACTTTCCAGCTCTAACTCTAATATAAAGACAAGGAAATATAAAGTACAGGGGAAGAGATAAAAGGCGTAAATACAAAGGACAAAAAAAGTTTTGAGACAAGATCAACTAACATCACCATAATCTTAGAACGTGAAATGCAGATGAAGAAATGTTAATTGACTTAGAACACTGAGAAATCTAAAATCACCGTGACAAAGAGAAGGAGATGAAGAAAACTGGAAGGTGGGGCAAATGGCTTTTGCTGATGCTTTGGATAGGGAGTGTAAGGAAACAGGAATGAAAGGGTGACTCCAAGGTTTTTAGAGAAAGCAACTGGAACAGAAAAAGATAAACAAGAAAGGGATATATCCCAGAGGTGGGGAGTGTATCAGCAGCTCAGTTTTGGATATCCTGATTTTGAGTTGTCACTTAGACATCCAAGGAGAGATGCTGAGTAGGAAGATGGACACGAAAGTCTATCACTTGGAAGTCTGAGCTAGAGATGTACATTGGGAGTAGGCAGCTTAATGGTATTTCATCTCATGAGACCCCATGGAATTGAGATTTATCAAGAACCTGACCACTGCTCATGACCTCAACAGTCCCCTGGCAGGTTTCCCTACCTCTGCTCTCACCCTCCTACTGTCTAGTCTTAGCCTCAGAAGCCAGAGTGCTTCTGTGAAAATGGAAATTTGATCAAGCTACCCCTGTTCAAAACTTTCCACTGGTTTCCCTATTTCATTTAAAGTCAGCTGCCCTGTATGACTTGGCCCCTTTATCTTCTGACCTCACCTACCAGTTTCCACTGCCTTCCCAACCCCAAAGGAGTACATACCAGATTCTTTCCAAGACTGCATAACTCAGTTCCTCACCAGCTTGAGTTTTTTTCAAATGCCACATTCTAAACAAAGTCACTTTATTTCAAAGTACATTCCATTATGCTTTCGTTTTTTCTTTTTTTAAGAATGTATAGCATTTACCATGTACCATTCATTTTACTTGTTTTGTTCACCTTCAGTTGCACAAGAGCAGACATTTTTTTTCCCTCTCTCCTGCTGCTAAATCCCCAGCACCTGATATAGTCCTTAGCAAACAGCGGGACCCCAATATCTGTTGAATATATGGTACTTAAGGCTGAAAAAATGGGGATCAGTTGAAAAATTCTTGGAGAACCAGTCAATTCTCTTCCTCTACCATCCTCAAGTGGCCATTTATTCTCTTTAAAAATTGAAAGGGAAAAGACCCAGAATCCGGGATACCTGGCACAGAATAGTTAAATATGAAGAGAAGGTGTGAAATCAGAAGTGGGCATAACAGATGACAAGCCCTCATTTCGAACAGTAATTCTCAAACTGCCTTTTAAATGGTTTCAGGATTTATATGGCCACCAACGGTACACGAGATGCTCATTCTCCCATGGCATTGGTATAAATCCTGTTACCAATCTTTTTTTATCTGTCAATAAGGCTTGCAAATGACATTTCACAGATTTAAAAGTTAATTTGTATTTCTCTTACCATAAACAAAGTTCAGGATCTTTTTAAGTATTTAAAGGATGGCTGCATTTTTTTTTCTGTGAAATCTCTTTTATTCGATCATTTTTCTATTGAATTTCTAGCCTTTTGCTTATTGACTTTTAAGAACTCTTCATTCGTAAAGAAATTAACACTTTTCATACCTATGGATTTCAAAGATTTTTCCTGCTTTGTTATTTATCTTCTGACTTCATGTTATTTGCTATGCAACATTATAGGTAATTCCCTGCTCAGACTGGAGATCAGCACTGACCTGAATCATCACCATTCTTTCTTGCTCATCAGCCAATATGCTTTTAGCTACTTCAAGTTTCTCCTTCAATGTGCTCAATATCTCCTGGAATAACTTCTGCAGAGAAACAGATCACAGAATTCTAGGTAAAGTCATTGCTTTAGAACAGTTAGATTTTCGGGCGCCTGGGTGGCTCAGTTGGTTAAGCGACTGCCTTCGGCTCGGGTCATGATCCTGGAGTCCTGGGATCGAGTCCCACATCGGGCTCCCTGCTCAGCAGGGAGTCTGCTTCTCCCTCTGACCCTCCCCCCTCTCATGTGCTCGCTCTCTCTCATTCTCTCTCTCTCGCAAATAAATAAAATCTTAAAAAAAAAAAAAAGAAGAGTTAGATTTTCAATCTCAGACAACTGAATGGCCCATAGCCCTACGTTGGCTTAGCCTTGAAGTTTGTCTAAATAGGGTACTTATCTAGTATTCTTTGATAAACACTGCCTGAGGGAATGGTGTTGGCGGATCAGTAGATCTGTCCCCCAAATAAGAAGAGGAGGCAGCCAGGTTCTGAGGGCTCTGGGAGCTGCAGGAGGCTCACCCTGTAATTGCCAGCAGCCTCCTGGACTCCGCACACCACGTGACTCTCGTGCTCCTCCGAGTGGAAGCACTGGCCGCAAAGCAGGCTTTGGTCTTCATCACAGAATAGCTGCAGTGGTTCCCGGTGTTCCTCACAGCAGGCATCTTCTGGGATGTTTTGCTCTAACTGGGAGCTGAGCCTTTTGGACATCCCTGCAGGCGTCCCTCGGGGACGGTCCTGCCGTGGAATACTCCCCTGCACGCTGAGCCGAAGAGAGTCAGGGCGATTTGGGGCAGTCACACTTGCCGACCTCACTGTGCAACCCACAGCCGAGGATCAGAGCAGGTCGGCGCCTTCGGGACTCCTCGAACCAGCAGGTCTTCCTCAGCCACGCGCTTGGGGGAGAAGACACAAGGAGTTACACCAAGGTCCTCAGATTGGAGGGGCTCTCAAGTTTTCTCAGAATTTAGAGCAATGGGCTGAGAATTAGTTATAAGTGAGAACACAGCACACCATTTTCCTGTAAGATATTAAGAAAAAAAAAGGCAGCAAAAGAGAAAAGAAAGAAAGAAAAGGTACTTACTGAAAGGTATGGCGCATTTAAAAGCATTGGAGGAACATCCGGGACTAGAGTGAGGCAAAGCCTGGCTTTAGGCATTTAAGGAAGCACACCCTGTCCCAGGGATTGCACAAACCATAATGTGCCGGCTGCTGCCAGTGCCTCCTTAAGAGGGAGCGGCACGTGGGTGCCAACCTTAAGGAGGCGCCCATTTTGAGGCCCTTCTTAAGTCCGCATGCGCCTAAGAGTGAGGCACCTCAAGTTTTGTGTGCAAAGCCCAACTCATGTGTCGTCTGAGAGCTGGCCAATTAAGATACCGGTTAAAAAAATATAAAGGCAACCCCCAAAATAACAACTTTCCAAAAATACTGAAGGGAAACTGGATTTTATTATTATTATTATTATTAAGGAAACAGAACAAGGCACCTATAATCTCCTGCATCCCCACCCAGACAATTCTGATTACCTTCGAGCAACAATTCTACGTCTTCTCCAGAAACATTTTATTACCCTAAAAGGGGTTACCCACAGAATTTGGGAAACTTTTCCCCTATGAAAAATTGTCTTGCCTTGGTTCTTTTCTAACCCCATCTCCAGCCATGGGGACACACCACACATGTGGGCTCTGGGAGCTGCAGGAGGCTCACCCTGTAATTGCCAGCAGCCTCCTGGACTCCACACACCAAGTATTGATTTCTTAAAAAAAAAAAATCCTCTGTCCTATTTACAGTTGTCCCCACTGTGTCTCATTAAACAGCTCTTCAGACAATGTCTCTTGAAACAAATCAACCTGACAAACCCCAGAATCCCTAAACTTCTATCTGTGGATTTACTAGCTTCTCTCCCCACCCCCACCATGCTCTCACTACCACTGAAACCTGGCGATCAACTAGACCTCCTGTCCTTTCATTAGTTCTTATTTTTAAGATATGCAAAATATTTTTATAATTCTGAAGTTGATTAATTGTGTATACATATAACTTTGTTATTTGTTAGGGTAAGTATTAAAGCAGCAGTTTTCAAACTGTGCTTCCCAAGACTCAATTTACCTTTTTTACTGTGTTGACATTTGCACCGATAGCAAACTGTTGGCATCTTAAAATTAATCAAGGAAGTAGCACCAACTGTTGTCATAATTGTATTTTTTTCTTTTTAAAGTTTTTTTTTTAATTATTATTTATTTCAGACAGAGAGAGAGAGAGCCCACAAGCCTGGGGGGAGGGGCAGATGGAGAAGCAGACTCCCTGCTGAGCAGGGAGCCTGATGCAGGATTGATCCCACAACCCAGGATCATGACCTGAGCCAAAGCCAGAGGCTTAACTGACTGAGCCACCCAGGCGCCCCTGTATTATATTTTTCCATTTCTACATACTTGCATACTCCCAGTTAATTTTTTTTTTTACTTGAGTATTCTTAATTTCTTGATGAAGCAAAATATAATTCAACTTTTGAGTACAGGATTTAATTACTATTCTGGGTGACAAAATGGAAATTATGCATAAAGCACTTATGCTACATATGGGAATACAGTGGTTGTCTCAAGAAGAAACACTTTCTATAACTGAGTTACAAGCCATACTAGCCACATTTTTTTCATTGAAAGAAGAAATGAGACAAATGTGGTTATTCAGATGTAGCATTTTGCAAGATATTTTCTCAAAAGCTAACAGAGTGACTTTGTCATTTCAAGGAAACCAACTGAGTGTCTTAGTTGTCAATGATAAAATTCCAGCTTTGGAAAACTTGTATCTGCTATTGTAAGCTTGACAGCTTCCCAAGACTTTGACAGCTTCTTTTCTGACAAAATTGGTGGTGATATTAACAAATGTGACTTGGATATTGTATATTGAAATACATCAACATTTGGAGAGTCTGAAAACTCAGTGAACCAATAATTTCTGAAAGACCAATGCATGATGTTATAAGATTATGCAAGGGTAAAATGTGGATGCAAAGTATAAGACAGACCAATGGATTTTAACATAACAGAAAACATTACTGGTGATTTCAGGAAAAAAAGTCACAATTATCTGAAAAAGGCTATTAGAATGTGCTCTCCTTTTCCAACAATGTACTGTGTGAGGACAGATGCTTTTCATACATTTCAAGTAAAATAGCATTGCAACAGATGGAATGCTGGAGCAGATATGATAGGTAATAGCTGTCTGATGAACCAGAAATTAAAGAGATTTGCAAAATTGTAAAACCATGCCACTCTTTTCAGTAACTGCCAGAGAGGATTCCTCATAAAAATGTTATGTTTACTTTTAATAAGTTAACATATTTTTTAAAACTCAGTTTTAATTTCTAATGCAGTGACTACAGGTAGGACACACAAAATGCTTTTTGGGGCTTCATCAATAATTTGGGTGCAAAGTAGTCCTGAGACCAAAGTTCAGAACCCTGATCTCAGAAGGCATATTCCTTAGAAATGGGATTCCTGATAAAAATACACCTATAATTTTGGTACATTTTGCTGGATTCCCAACCACAAGGTTGCACAATTTTGCATTCCAAGCAACATATGAGAAAGGGTGTCAAACTTTCTGCCCACTTGGTGAGAAATGGTATCTTTATATATTTTCAGTTTACATTTTTTAAAAGATTTATTTTAGAGAGAAAGTGTGCATTGAGTTTGAGCAGCAGGGGGAAAGGGGCAGAAGGAGAGGGAGAGAGGATCTCAAGCAGACTCCGCGCTTTCTGCTGCGTGGGGCTCGATCTCACTACCCCTGAGATAAGGACCAGAGCCAAAATCAAGTTTTGACTGCTTAACTGCCCATGCCACCCAGGCACCCCTACATTTTATTTTCATATGCCAAAGAGCCATTTTCATTTCTTTTTCTGTGAACCATATGTTTTAGCCTTTTACCTGTTTTCTTTTACTAGGTTTTTGTGGTCTTTTTCCTTAATTTTAAGAGATATTTATACATTGAAAAGATCGTTCCCTTGTTAATACACAAATTGCAAATATTTTCTCTCTACTTGCCATCCACTTTGAATTTGTTCCAATTTCTGTTTTACTGCTGGGTTCCTCAACTTCCTTGTAGTTTCCCTTGTTTTGCTTCCCTGAACAAGGCCTAGACCACTCGACTGAAAAGATCAGTCACCAAGTGAACACGTTTACAATCCAGCAGCCACTCCCAGCTTTATTTTACTTGACTTCTCGGCAGCATTAACAAGTTGACCAAGACCCTCCCCTTGGAATGTTTCCTTCTCTTTGCTATCAAGATCATGGATCTGATATCCCTCCTACTTTACTGGTCTGCTTCTCAGCATCCTTCTTTTGAGCTCACATCCTCTTGAGGCTCTAAGTTTTGGGGTGCTCTAGTTCCAGTGTCTCCCCAAATAATCACATATCCAAAAACTTAAGTACCACTTTCCAATTTAATCTTCTACCTCGATACAATACTTCAAACTCATTTGTAATTAAATGTCTAGTAAGCACCCCAAATTAGCATATCTAAAACACTATCGAGGATTTCAACCAATACCTTCCTTTCCCCAGCTCACTTTAAAATTCATTCATTTAGAACATCTCAACTAGTTTATGTTCAGCCCTGTCCCCACTCACACCTCCATCTCCTCAGCTCAACAAGAGTACTATTTTAAACTTAAATCAAGGTTTCTAACAACTTTCCATTGCACTTAGGATATAATCCACATGATAAACCAAGTTCTCTATGGTCTTCCTGCCTACAGATAATCTCACTTCTAGCTTCCCCCAACCATTGTCCATTCCAGTTATGATGATAAATTCATCCGTGCTGTTTAACTTGGCAATGCTTTTCTCTCATATTTTTGCATTTCTAGTTCCTTTTATCTTCCCTTCAGTTCTCAGCTCAAATGTCACTTCAGAGAGGCCCTTTTAGAAATACCTAATTGGAAATACCCTCCCACCATTCATATCCTCTCATTTTCTTTGTATCTAATTTTAAGTATGAACAAATGTTGTTTGTTGGCCACTCTGCATCCACACTATAGAGTTCCTTAGATGTATCTGTACCTGACATACTAGATGCTCAATAAATATTTTTAAGAAATGTTTTAGATCAAATCAGCACAAAGTTAAAGGGAAATCAGAGGACAGTGAGAAGAGAGATTAGATATTTTTACAGAAAACAAGAGAAAGGAAAGTTGAATAATTTGTCTTCCTAGAATGTTGACTATGTGCTAAACTGTTACCAACACTTATCTCATTTTTCTTAATTTCATTTTTTTCTCTGACCTGGCTTTCTCATTTATTTTTTTATATGGTTACATTCCATATATACATTAAAGCTTCCATAAACATTAAGATCAAGTCTAGATACTTAAAGAAAACCATGACTAAGGAAATGGTCTTCAGAGAAAGCTCACCCTTCTTTGTAATCCTGAGTATTTCCCTTCAGGGAAAAAGCCTGAATAGTGGTAACTGAAGCACCTTTATCTGTTAGCTGCTCCTTGGTCCTCCACTCCGTCACCAGGTAGGAAACCTGTGACATTTCAAATTCTATTCATTTAACAAATCTAGGATACTGCTTATCAAACTTCAGTGAGCATTAGCATCATTCGAGTTTATGGAATCAGATTTCTGGGCTCCACCCCCAGTCTGATTTGATAGATCTGGGTGGAGTCTTAATTTATATTTTAATGAGCTTCTAGAAAGTGCCGGAATAGCCAGTGACCTTAGTTTAATGTCTTTGGGTGGGTCAATATTTTGTTCTATCTCCAAGGTCTTAAATAGTGCCTATTACATAGTAGCCCATTATTTTTTTTAATTAACTATATATATAATTAACTATATAGTTTTTAAAATTATATATATATTTATATAATTATATAAGAAATCCTTCTACAAGCCATTACCCCAGAATCTCATTGTGTTTTCTCCTTAGCCATACCATTTTTTTAAAAAGATTCAGTTTTAATTCCTGTACTGATAAAAATATTCCATGAATTCTATAAACCATTGCATAACTGCTGTAGTGTAAAAATATCTAAACAAGTGTTAACTTGAAACAATTCACTACAAGGAAATGATTATGCATTATAAATCCTACCTTCTGGGTTAAGAAAGTTCCATTCCAGTAACATTCTCATCTAAATACTCAGAACACACATAGATCGAGGCTTCCATAGATTAATCCACATGAAGCATCCACACTGAGCAGAGTTCTCCTGGAACCCCAGTTTCACAGACCGGGGCCGGTGGACTGAACCGAGCGCCCCCACCCCCACCCCCAGCGCTGCGGTCGCCCACCTGCGTGCGGGACAGAGAAACCTGTGAGGCCCGTGGGTGGGAAAGGCTCCCTCAGAATTTAGTCATACCATTTAATCTTAAATCGTTAAATATTTTCATTAGAGTATAATACCTGAATTCATTGTTAGTTTTCAACATTTACTGAAGGAAGTGATCATAGCATTAGTTGTGGATAGAAAAGTCAAGAGTAAAAATAACAGCTTGAGGGATGTGTCACAGATGGGAGGTTGGGGGACAATCCTATTCATAGTTCATTGTTGGCCTCAGTGGAGAGGAAATCTGCACAACTTCCGAAGTTTCACAAATTTGCCTCTGCAAGATTTTCACTACATCAGTCAATTCCCTGCTAATCAAACTACAGTGATTTTTTTTTTTAACTGCTGACAAGACAATGAGAAATTCCACACTTGCTATCTGATTTTCCCAAAACCTGGCTCCACCCTATGGAATTTTAAGTACATCTTTTTCCTTTATCTCAACACTCCTACTCACTCCCTCTTCTAAATCCAGATTCCCCAGGCTCCTTCAGAGAGACCACACTCATTTTTGCGTGCCCCTCCGCTCCTCAGCCAGAACTCCCTTTTCTATTCAATCTTCCTTTCTAAGCCTTGATGCAGCCAACTTCTGTGAAGCTTTTATCAATTACTCTGTCATTTATTCTCATGTTCCCAAGCTTCATACTTCATAAGATTTCATTTTGACAGGAACCCTTCACAATCTTTGCATCAAAAGGTAAAAACATCAAGCAAAAATACTCTACTACAGTAGTCTCTAGCCTTAGATTTTAAGCAATTAGTAAAGTATTAATTGTAGATGATTACATATTTTAACTTAAAATAATTCTAGTAATTGTGGTATATAGTGTGCTAAACAATTTTTATATGTTTATGTATCACAGTCCTGTGAGACAGGTGGTAGCAGAATACATTTTACAGCTGATAAAGCTGATGATTTAGAGGTTAAGTACTCAGTAACAGAAAATTACAGATCCAGGGTTTGAGTCACAGACTGTGTGATGCCAAATTTCATGATACTTCATTACCTTTATAAAGCATTAATACAGTACTTTGCCAGTTTAAAAGAGACAATGCCTCAAGTTTGCACTACAGTTTATCACAAGATTCTTTTATAGGCCTAGAGTAACATTATAGAGAGCACAGATCATTTAAAGTGTTAACTTTTTACATAGGCATGCTCTTGATTAAAAACTTTTTTTTCTCCTTTGTCAGAGAACAAAATGAGTCATCGTCCTTGTAGCTTATTTTATGAGCAATCCTATCACATTTGTTAGCCACTGGTCCCCTCCCCGCAGGTATCATTTGCTCAGCTTCTGGGGAGGACAAATATGGCTGGTGCCAAACAAGATATTATTTGTTACTTCTGGGCTTGTTCTGCTGCAGTAGACCCACCTCATCCCATTTCAGAAAGGAGTGGGGATATGGCTCATGATCAGCCACCGTGTTGTTCTTCAGGAAGGACTAGCTGCTCTCTGGCTTCTTTTCCAAGACATTTTTATCAACAGCAAGGGCTTAGCACTCATTGGCCCGCTCCCCACAACTCCCAAGAGGTCCAGAATTTTATGCTCAACTATTTCCTTAAAGCATATTCATGGCCGACTGCTGTGATGGTACAGTTGCCTTTCTGTGGTAGATCAATGCTTATCTAAACCCAACCTATCAGTTTTTTACTCTTTGGAAAGGAAGCTAATCCTCCTAGGTAAGATGAATAGGTCACCTTTACCTCATCTAGTCCAACACAGGGACCAGCCCTCCTACGTAAGATGAAGAGGTCACATTTACCTCATCTAGTCCAACACAGGGACCAGCCCTCTCTGTTTTAACCACAGAATATCTTCAACAAAACACATGGGCTCCCTGTAGCTGGGGTCAGTTAGGACCCTGAGCAAAGGAAGGTCAGATTTTTGCCAAAGGCCACACATTAGGAAGAGTGTCATGTCTAACTGATGAAGTTAGACTAAAGTGGATTTTGGTTCCAGCTCTGCCACCTATTTGCCATGACCTTCAGCAAGCCACTGAATATCGAACATCATCTGCAACACGAGAACCATTATGACCATCTTTTGTTTACATGGGAGCATTATGAGAAGTTGTATGAAACACAGGAGCCAGGTGGTAACAGGAAATTTCTCTCTGCAGGAATATCCTTTCCATCCTTGAGCCAAGACTATCACCTTCCTAAAAAGGGACTGTGCAACTGAGGTGGGAGAGGAGGTACAGAGGAGTTACAGGGAAATGAGAAATAGAGCATTTTTATGCCCCTTTAATCTCTTTTAATACACATAAGAGTAGTAACTAATTTATATTGAGGCACATATTGTTTTTATTAATGAGATGTTTATCCTAGAACTTCAAGACCACTGGGCTGTATCATGTCCCTACTCAGGAAGGAAATACTTTTTTCAGTCATATCTCCATCATCAAGATGTTAAGCTGTGCTTGCACACTGTCACTACAAGTCATGCATCCTTATGCCTTCTTATGCCTTCACAGAAAACAAGGACTCAAAAAGCCTGTTCCACACCTTAAAGTCATCTGACAACTAGGACATCTTTCAGGACCTGGAAGTATACTTGCTGACATCAAATGCTATAAAGGATTGCTCAAACTATTGGCTTTGAGCAAAAGGCAACCTTATAAATAGACTTGACCAGAGCCTGGTTCCAATGTGAACATAACAACAGGAGTTCTAGCAGCGATCTTGGGTCAAATATTCCATAGGGAAAAGCTATACATGTCAGAGAAATAAGAAATAGAGGCGTCTAGGTCCTTGAATCCATAGTGCCTTTCCAGATAGTAGATGAGGAAAAGAACTTCTCGTCTAGCTTATTTAACCTGCCATTAGTTCTTTACTGGTACTCAAGTGTTACAGGATTTCTTCTCCTTTAGTGCCCACGGTTCTTGGTCATGCAGCTTTGAAGAATGAAGAGGTAGACCAGACGAAGGATGGTGGGAAACAAAAGTTTATTGAGTGATACAAAGTTTTTTGAGCCATCGAACAAACCTCCTGAAGAGGGAGGGGACCAGAGATGGTAGTTGCAGAGTTTCTAAGTCTAGGGGTTTTTTATGGGTGTGTCGGCGTGCTGTTTTAATCTGATTAACCCTCCATGAGCCTGTCATCCAATCAGGTTTTTATCTATCCATCACGTGGGAAAGGGTGGAGGGCTCCTTCCAGGGTGGTGTAAAATCCTTTTAAGGGTGGTTTCCTCTTAGGGTGGGGGGGACACCCTTGTCCCTCCCTGCCTGCCTTCCAACTATCCTTCATCAATACCTGAGGGTTCCTCTAATACATTGATTGTCCCAGAGTTAAGGTCTGGAAGACCCAACACAAATGGCTTGATATGGGACATACAGTAATCACTCTGGTTATCTGTATTTTTGTTTTCTTTTAGGGGAAGTGCATGGGGGATAGGAGATGAAGCTAGGGAGGAAAGATCTTTATATAAGAACTACAAGAAATTATATGTGAAAACTGCCATTTATGCCCAGCATTTCAGAGGCTAGTATGAAGAATTATTTTCCTCTGGTATGAAAGACCATATCTTACAGTCAGCTCCAGGGGCAAGATACAGGACTTTCGTATTTGTCCTTGCCAGGGAGGGATGCTAGGAAGGAGCTTAAGGCAGGAAAAGTGGTGAAGAACTCATACTATCTGTGCTTTCTAAACCACTTGACTTTAAGAACAACAACAACAACAAAGACTAGAATATATTGGTAAGCAGCAAATCCAAAAAATTCTCTGAAACACTGGCAGTTCCTAAAAAGAGAGGGTAGGAAAAGAAAACAGTATTTTATATCAAGGCTCTATGTGTCAGGAACAGTTCCATTTGATCTTAGTTCTATGTGGATAAGCCTTGGTCTTTATTGATTGCTCCAAACTTGGAGATGTAGTAAAATGATAGAACTACCTATGTTCTTGTTAAGATAGCTCAATTTCACCATTGCTGAACCTCACCTGAAAATCCTCATCCATTCTAACTATCTTTGTGGTCAAGTCAAGACTCAAAACCACCTTGGGAAAGTTAATAATCTTAAAATGGTGTCTGTGAACAAAGATGAACTTACCGTGTTTCCTTATTCCCTCACTGGACTCCCTCAATAAATCCTGCCTGAAACAAAATACAAAATGGACACTGTGGTAGGCAGAACTCTGAATAGGCCCCTAACGTTCTCACTCACTCCCCCCACACCTTCTTCCAGTTTTTCAAACACTAATCTGGGTGCTGGCATGAAGGGATTTTTACACATGTAATTGAGGTCCCAAATCAGTAGACCTTAAAAAGGAGCTTACCCTAAATGGGACAGAATTAATCAAGTAAGCTGCTAAAGAGGACTGAGCTCTTGGTGGAGAGAAAGATTCTACATGAGGGATGGGTGGCTTAGGGGATGGATGGGGCACATATGGCATTGATCTGGGAATTGCCTCTAGGAACTGAGAGCCATCCTCACCTGATAAGAAAATGGGTCCTCAGTCCTACAACAGCAAGGAACTGAATTCTGCCTATAATCTAAATGTGCTTGGACAGGATCTTGAACTTCAGGTGAGAGAACATCCTTGCCAGCACCTTAATTCTAGCCTGGTGAGATCCTGGGAGAGAACCCAGCCATGACATGCCGCATCTCTGACCTACAGAATAAGGAGCTTATAATTGGGGGTTTTCAAACTGCTTAATTTGTGGTAATTTGTTACACAGCAGTGTAAGACTAATATAGACACCAGTGAACTGCCACTTGGTGCCCAAGAGGAGAAACAGGGTTAGAAATGGATTTTTCAAGCAACTTCTACAGCTTATGTTGGATACGGAGAACATATTAAGGATTCTGTTTTAACAGGGTTTTGTTAGATCGCAATGAGAGCCTCAAAAACAAACCTGGAATAGCTTTGACACAGACTTTTACCACCTGGAAAAAGAATTCTCAGTTGGGATTTTTTTTTTTTTCCATGATCAATAAAATTTATACTTCCCCTAGAGGGGAAGCAACCTCCCTCCCCCTGAACCAAAAGGTCGGAGGACATAATTTCTTATTTTCTAAGGATTTGCCCTACTTTGTTCACCTGAGAGTTACCTGAATGTCTTAACATGTTCAGTAAAATGAGTGAATTGCTATTGGTTTCAGCAGCTTCTTCCTCTGACCAGATTCTGCAGAACTATCTCTTATAGAGAAGTCTCCTACAGATATTAAGATTCTTATAACTTTTTTTTTTTTTGTAACAACTTTAACTTCTCACCCATTTATAAAAAGGTTTGTTGTTAGACTGTTAGTGAACTGTGAAATTCCATGCTGGTTGAAGTTAGTGGCATGTTTCAGTATTCCGTAACAAGTACATATTCTTAGCAATGGTTGTCTAGTTTAAGAAGTGAAATCCTTCAAAGGGAGTCTTACAAAGAACAGTAACATACATAAGAAAGTTGAACTTCTCATTCAGCCATTTTTTTTTTAAAATCCAACTATTTAATTATCTGCTTCCATACACACGGAACTGTTACAGTACAATGGTGTAAGAAAACATTTTCTTACTGTCATAGGTTAATTTGTCTAGCCTGTGCATTGCTATTAGTTTATTGAATCATTACCACAATTAAAAAATAATGACTCTGAGTACCTTCTCCTAGCAAAGTTAGGTTGGGACACACAGCTCATGAAGCACCCATAGCAAAAGCCTTTCTTCCAGTGCATCATGGACAAGACTTTGAAAAAACACTGACATAAGGAAATTACAGTCTAATGCAAGAGATAGACAATTAAAAAAAAATAAACTGCAACACAAAGGCCATAAAGGAGAGGTACAAAGGACTAGGAGGCTTCTATTGGAGAGGAGGAATGTGGTTATCCAAGGAAGTCTGGAAATGCTGCCCCAAGGAAGCCGAAGCTAAGAAGGTAGGAAATAGGGGAGGTGCAGGATAGCCAGGATTCCCTGTAGCCCACTGAGGTAGCTTTCGTTCATCTCTTGGACTCATTTTTAAGGTATGGTTGTTGGGCAAACAGTTCAGTAAAAGCTTGATATCTTCTTTAAAATGATTGGTGGTTTGAAGGGAAAGCTATCATCAAGTACAAAACCAAACACATTCTTTGTGTTTTTTCCCCCTATCATCTAAATGTGCTTGGTCTCCACCTCCCAAAACCTTTTATTAGACTTTCACATGGTGTTGCCTAAGGGTTTTCCACATGGGCTTTTCTATAGAACACAGGCTGCGGGTAAAGTGTGCCTCCAAGGAATTTAGACTGTTCGGTTTTAAAAATACCAAACTTGCAAACTCAAGAATGTCTACTTTTTAGTTTAGTCTCGTTATAAAATTCTAGCAAACCCTTTACCACACAAAAGCCTTGGGTTTGGTCCCATTTGTAGGGCTAAACCATTTCATGTAGTCAGGCTATAGTTATAGTTGAATCTAGTCAGTATCTTTGACTACTTCAATGGTTTGACTTAAAACCTCCCTAGGCATGACATTCTTGTGGTAAGTTAAGCTTATAAAAATAGTGAACCTGGGCGCCTGGGTGGCTCAGTCGTCAAGCGTCTGCCTGTGGCTCAGGTCATGATCCCGGGGTCCTGGGATTGAGGCCCGCATCGGGCTCCCTGCTCCACGGGAGGCCTGCTTCTCCCTCTCCCACTCCCCCGGCTTGTGTTCCCTCTCTCGCTATCTCTCTCTCTGTCAAATAAATAAATTTAAAAAAATAAAATTAAAAAAAAAATAGTGAACCTGAAGTTGGCAAGTATTACAGTTCTTTGCATATATTTAGATCTCTACTTAGAATCCAAATCTAGTGACTCAGTTGTAGGTTGTAATTGGAATTACGTGGCTACTACGCCAAGCCACATTCTCCTATATATTATAAAGAACACAGAGTAGATTTCACATGCTCAATACAAAAGTCTTAAGAGTCTGGTTACAGTTCTTTCTTCAGTTAAGAAGGTGCTAATCCACCAAGGAATACTTAGTTTCTTGAATAAATGAAGGTACACTGGGCTGGGAACTTCAGTTGGGTATGAGTGCACAGGAACCCACAGGGTTCCATTAGGGTCACCTAGGAACCAGAGATCACACCATCACTGATAAATCCCATCCTAGGTACATTTTTATTTATTTCTAGCAGTTCCTTTGCAGCCTGCTTCAAGTGGCAAAATAGATAATCACACCAGGATACTTAGTGGGATCGGATCTTGTTAGAGACCCTGGCAGCACTCTCAAGTTTACTACTTAGTGACCCGATAGCCCCTCCAGCTTTCTATTCCCAAGCCTAAGACACACCTTTCCCTCTTTCTTCCTTGACTCTTTAAGTGTCCTTTTCATTTAAATCTAGCTTGATCTTGATGGAATGCTGGATTTTCTATATACAGGCATTTGTTATGTGACATATTTTCCTAAAAAAACAAAACAAAACACAACCCCTCACTCTGCCAAATCATACACTAATAGTGCTTTTTTAAGTGTTGGAGCAGGAGGCTCAATCCCTGTGCAACTTGAACCAGATGCTTATAAAAATATTAACAATCTTAAAAAAAAAAAGTCATGGAGTAGATTAAAATACATGATGAACAACAACAAAAAAATCTCAACAGCTTTTTCAAGGAGTAAAATTATTTGACAGGCTTTGGGAAGGCTTGAGGTTGAAGGAGGTAGGAAGGCAAGGACGAAATGCACACAGGAACAACCCAATAAGCATCTCTAAGATAGTATCTGGTTAAAACTGAGCCAGGGAGAGTATAAGGTGAATGGCCATCATGGCAGTGGACAGGTTACCACACTGGTGGTTGCTGCATTTGCCTGTGTCCGTGTGCTGGGCCTTCAGTGGATTTTACTTGGAGCCAAACTTCAATATGCTGGCAGAACCCTGTTTGAACCAAGGTGGTTTTCTTGTTACAATGCTCTTATTTTGCATTGTAGAACATGTAATTTCTAGCCCGTAGCCTGACAGTCAATTGCTAAATCTACTGTAATTCCAAGGATGTCTGATAGCTAGTTTAACTTTGAATTTCACCTGTCTTCAATGATCATTCCATCGAGGCCAGCCTTTAGTACCGTTCAGGTCCTCACATTTGAGCAAACTGGTCTTTGATGCTCTAAGTAAAGGTGGACCTACGGCTTAAAGATGGAGCTGCAGACTTGTTCACTGAAGACTCCTCCTTGATTGTGTGTCCAGTCTGATTCGGCAGAGTCTAGGTACTTACCTGCTCATTTCTCTTTTCCAAGGGACATGCTCTCTTGTCAGGATTTCTTGGACCTCATTCTGAAAGAAAATTTCACTCTTCACTCCTCTTAGAGGTTGCTACGCTAGAACTATACAAATATAAGTTATAGCAAACTTAGGCAGGAGTTAAAGGGTGAAAATGACTCCTAGTCAAAAAGCATCCTTTGGGGCTCCCAAACCTCCATGACTCACAGCTCAGGGAGAGGAGAAGAATTTAAATGCATATCACATTAAAAATCCAGAGTAAAGATTGAGACTGAACCTCTCGAATTTTGAAAGGCAAGACAATCTTACCTTGAAGATTCCTGTTGCTCTCTCAATGGTAAACACCGTGAGACTCATGTTCCCAAGAGAGGAAACAAATCTCACGAAGGAGCATCAGATCTACCACACAGACCTGCTTCAGTTTCTCTTGATTAGGATCACATATGAGTCTTTAAGTCTACTTCACGAGGACTTTGTTATCTCAGCCATCATCCCTAGCTGCAGGGTGCACCTCCAATCTCTCACCTTGTACATATCCTTGACCTTGAGGCAAGTACAATGGGGGCTTTCCTTCCAGTTTCTTAAGAGACACCCATAGCAAGACTTGTGTCCACATTCAATTGCAAGTGGTTCAAATAGCGTAAGCAGATAAACAAGTCAGCTCTTTCAGGAGATCTGGTCGATTGGAGGCAGCCATTGTCCTTTTCAACGGGGCAGAGAAAGATTAAGAAGGGGAAACAAAAATCACTCATTCCAGTCAACTCTTTGGCAGGAGCACAGATTTGTCTTCCACATCCGCTCACGATCACATTCTTTCATCTTCTCAGTCACTCACGGCTGTTTTTTAATTGCTACTCTTATCCCACTGAGAAGTTGTCTAGGACTTTAAATGTCCTGCTTTAGACTTCTCTCAGATGCTCTTCACCATCTACATTCATCCTGGGGACTCACCTGCAGCCGCCCTGGGACCTCATCTATGCAGCATAGTTTTGTTAAAGTTGTGGTTCTCACACTTCATTGCATAGAATTACCTGGAGAGCTGTAACCACTGTGACACCTTCGTCTGTGGCTTCCAAACTTGAGAATCCAAACATCAGAATCACCTGGACATCTTAAGGCACAGCAGTGTTGCCTGCCTCCCCACCCACCCCAGAGTCACAGCTCCTTAGAGGAGCTCTTAGTTCTTACACATGCAGTAATTTTCCCCAATGACACTTACACAGCGTCTGGTAAGTGGCATGAGTTCCTATAGTTCATGAGCTCCTATGTCTAGGACCCACATTCTTCAAAATTCTTTCCAACTATATTGGCACTCTAGCCCCATATTTTTTCGTTGGGGCCTCAAAGGCCAAGAAAGGGCTAGGAGAGTGAAGGCGGCACCAATTTTGTTCCTTCTCAAGAGATCCCATTAGCTCTTTTAAAAAGCTATGTCTCCGTCCATCATAAGGGATATAGTCAATACTGTAATAACTTCGTATGGTGACAGATAAAGTAAGTAAGAAGCTGTGTCATCATAAACTTACATACCTCCAAGTAAGCGCCAACTTCTGGGATTGCAAACAACACATCAACTTGTGAGGAGCGCCACCTGGCAGGCTCTGGAGCCAATTACTATTAGATAGATGGGGGAGGCTAGGACACTCTCAGGCTAGCCACCTTTAGTGCCGGGCTGGACTGGATCCTTGCGCAATCAGCAAACCTGTTTTTGGTCACAGTTGTAAACACTTGGAGTTTAATATTTGTGGCTCATTCAGTCCTGTGGAAATGGCAGCCTTGCTCCGTGGGTACTAGCGTGGACTCTGAAGTCAGGCCACCTCTGTGGATCTAGGGCAAAGTTCATAAACAGTTTGTTTTCTCATCTGTAAATGGTGCTAGAATACCAACGTCATAGGGCTGCAGGAGGATTAAAGAAGTAAATATATTAAAGGATTGAGAATAGGGCCTTGTATTTGTCAGTCTCATGGGTTTTTTCCCCCCATAAAAACACTGGTTTATGATGAGAGATGAAGAGTCTTACAGACAAACGTTAAGATTTTCTTAAGAGAAAAGTAGACTTTCTGCTAAAAGGATGGGGATCCCCATATATAGGCATAAGCATCAGTTTCCTACCTATAAAATCCTAGTTAAATACGGGATGGTTGTTTGTATTTATGTAATCTACCGGGTATATAGTACATCACCAGGTACGTGAAGATGTTTCATAATTCCTGCGGAATTAAGTGACAGACATCTCATAAAGGGTGTCCTCTGATAGGAGTAGGACAAAAACAAGCGACTTTTGTACTCTTAAGTTTATTTTTAATTAATTTTATTTTTTAAGATTTTATTTATTTATTCATGAAAGGCAGAGGGAGAAGCAGGCTCCTCACAGAGCAGGAAGCCTGAGGCGGGACTCGATCTCAGGACCCTGGACTCAAAACCGGAGCAGAAGGCAGACCCTTAAAGGAATGAGCCACCCAGCCGTCCCTTAAATTTTTTTTTTTTTAAAGAAAAATCTAGTCTTATCCTTTATGGATAGTAATCCTGTTCACATGGTAGCTCAAAGTATCTGTAATAATATCAAGCCCCATAATCCTTATGAAAAAGGAGAAAGAAGTTAGACTCTCTTAGTAGTCCATCTTCACTTTAGACTGTCTTTTTATTCTTATTTGTCAATATGTGCTTCAACGGCTTCTAAAAAGTTTTCTGTTCCTGTCCAAACTCCTACAATTTCTCTTTGGCTTCACTTATCTCTTTAAGAGACAAAGGACATAAACCACCCAGCATGAAGCCCGGAGCAAGTACCTTTCCAACAGTTCACTTTTCATAAAGCGAAGGGATGAACAAGAAAGGGTCTGCTCTTGAGAAAAACAAACAAAAAACACCTCACCTTAAAATCTTGTCTGTTTGTGGTCAAAACTCTGGAAGCGAACTCCCGACCTGCATGAGTCAGCAGGCCTGATGGCTGGGTTTTCACCAAATCACGAAGCTTACAGCACAAGGAAGCCTTCCCCCATGGAGGGGGCCTCCAGGTGTTGCTGGTAAGACCAACCTGCTACCTATAAAGAATCAGAAAGGTGACCATTGCCAAGCTGAATTATTTTTTAAAAAATATTCCTGAGACAAAAAGAATGTTACAGTCTAGACTTTCTGTTATTGTAATATTTTGACCCACTGTTAGAGTGTATTTTATTCTTCAAATTTACCAAGAGTTTTCTCACTTCTAAATAGTAGCTCTCCGTTCGTTTGAAAGGTACTGAAGCCTTTAAATCAAATGCTGTTTCTCCCAAGAAGTTTTCCCTGATTGTTCCAGCAAAAATGAAATATTCTCTCCACTAAAATGCCAAAATTTTAATAAATTTAAATACTACCATGTGTGTTTCAAGCACACCTTTTAATGCTTTGCAAGTTTTCTTTTTTGCACACGTATCTCCTGTTCCCAAAGAAGAGAAATAATTTTTAGTCATATTTATATCACTTCCTGAACCCTGAGCTCATTGTCTATATATAATAGAGGTTCAATACCTATTAGTTACATAAAACTATGTTGAAATCATAAAGCCACTACATTTTATTATATCACAGCTGAAACCAATCCTCTGAGATATTTTTATCCCTCAACCTGAAGAAAATCACCTCATTAATTGGTTTACTGCAAGTCACACCTCACATTTCTTTGCTCCTACCCTATTCCCCAAAATTTCTTTACTGCCAAAATGTTGAAAACACATTAAGAAGTAAAAAAAAAAAGAGAGAGAAACTATACTTTCATAAAAAAATTTATAAAATAAAGAAGTAAAAGTAATGCCTTCCAATTCTCCCAATTCCACTGCAGCAGTATCTTTCCATATGTTTTCTTTCCTTTTAAGTTTTATTTTATTGTCTAAGAACTCTTAACATGAGATCTACCTTCTTTACAAAAATTTAAGTGTACCATATAATATTGTTAACTATAGGCACAGTGTTGTTCAAGAGATCTCTGGAACTTCTTTACTTTGCATAACTGAGACTTTATGTCCCTTGATTAACATCTCCCCATTTCTGCCTTCTCCTGGCCGCTGACAACCACCCTTTTCATTTCTGATTCTGAGGCTATTTCTTCTATTTTTATTTTTTTAAGATTTTTAATTTTCTTTAAGTAATCTCCACACCCAATGTGGTGCTAGAACCCTGTGGTCAAGAGTCGCACGCTCCACTGACTGAGCCAGCCAGGCGCCCCTGAGTCTATTTTAAATTAAGATACCGCGCCTAAGTGAAACATCCAGAGTTTGTCCTTTCGCGACTGGCTTATTTCATGTAGTATGATGTCCTTACGGTTCGTCCAATGTTGTCACTTAAGACAGGATTTTCTTCTTTCCAAAGGCTGAATAATATTCCCAGCGTCTATACGCCACAGTTTTCGTTATCCTTTCATATATAAACGGACATTTAGGTTGTTTCCACATCTTAGCTTTTGTGAATAAGGCTGCAGTGAACACTGGAGTGCCAATACCCTTCAGTTTTAATTCTTTTGGATGAATACCCAGACACAGGATGGCTGGATCCTATGGTAGTTAATTTTTGAGACCTCTCCATCTTATTTTCCACGGCAGCCTCACCATTTTGTGTTCCCACCAACAGTGTACAATGGTACCAATTTTTCCACATCCTCACAACGCCTGTCTTTTTTTTCTTTCTTTTTTTTTGTATAATGGCCATCCTGACAAGTGTGAGGTGATAAGTCATTGTGGTTTTGATTTATGCTTCCCTGATGATTAGTGATATTGAACATATACCTATTGGTCTTTTGTGTATCTTTTTCAGGGAAATGTTTATTCAAGTCTTTAGCCCTTATTTTTTATTGGGTAATTAGTTTTTTGTTGTTGTTATGTTCTGTTTTGCTGTTGATTTATAGGACTTCCTTATGTGTTTTGGAACTTAACCTTTTCTGATATATGGTTTGTAAATATGTTCTCCTATTCCAGTGGTTGCCTTTTCACTCTGTTGTTTCCCATGTAGTGCAGAAGCTTTTTAGTTTGATGTAGTCCCATTTGTCTATTATTGCTCTTATTGCCTCTGCTTTTGGTGTCATATCCATGAAATCCATACCTTTTTTTTTTTTAGAGAGAGAGTGTGTGTTCAGGTGCAAGCAGTGGGGGAGGGGAAGAGGAAGAGAGAGGATCTTAAGCAGGCTTCAAGCCCAGGATGGAGCCCAATGTGGGGCTTGATCTCACAACCCTGAGATCATGACCTGAGCTGAAATCAAGTTGGATGCTTAACTGACTGAGCCACCCAGGAACCCCAAGATCCATACTCTTTCTTTGCCTTCATGTACACAGGTACATCTTCAATATCTATAGCATGACCTCATTTTTATAGGAAAAAAATACATATATAACCTATTTTTTAAGTATTTATGCTTAAACTATTTGTGGGAGCAAAAATGTATTTTCCCATTAATATCATGTAATGGATATCATATCATGTCAGTGTATATATATATATTGATCTGTTATTTCTAAAATGGCTATATAGTAATAAGAAAAGCTATATTTTTTAAAGAAGAACCATTATTTTTAAGTATATATTCATGTAAGTCCTCTTTGTAATTTATGATTAGGTATTTTATGCATGTGTTCCAAATTTTCTTTCCCAGATTGTAATTAAAAAATAAAGTTATTTTATTTACTTTGCTGTATAAAAGTGTTTAATTTCTATTTAAATTTATTAATCTTTCGTGGTGTCTAAGCTCTGAAGTGTGCTTTAAAAAGCCTTTTCTAAGCAGCCTATTTTAAATTTCTATGTTACCAATTATCTCCTCTTATGATGTGCTTTATTTTTTGGACACAATAATTGACCACATATTTAACAAATATGCTCCTTACTTGCTAAATAGATGTGGGGTACTCTAGAACAAAAACACATTCAAAAATAAAATAATATAAATAAATAAGGTAAAAAAGCAATCAAAGGGAAATAATAGGAGTATAAATTCATGACTAGAGTGGGGAAAATACACACATACACACACACACATACACACATCTGGAATACACATTGGTATAAGTTGTTAGGTAGAGATCCAACTTTGTCTATTTTTTTTCTTTTTTCCAGATGGCTACCCCACTTGTCCCAAACCAGTTGTTGGATAATCTATCTTTTCCACACTGATATGAAATGACAGACACATTTTTAAAACCAGGCTTTCAAGCAATATGTTTTTCAAATAAGTTCCCGTCTAGTCCACTGCCTTCACTGATAAAGATTCTCTCACTGTATCTTTAAGATTCATCTTTTCCGTGTGCTCCAACCCTAATAGCATGTGGACGACAATTGTGACTTTGGAGGCCTTAGGGATTCCTACTGTCACCTCTCTCAGCAGGAGACAGGTCAGAGAAGAAACTCTTTGAGCTGTTGATCTCAGAAATCATGTCTGGCCGTGCAGTGCCCTGAGGATTGGTGTAATGTATTTTGGGATGGCTGGCCCACTCTTTATCTAGGAGTTATGGATGAATTTCTTCATCTATGAATTAAGCTCAGTCAATGTGTTGTGAGAGATGGTAAAGAAATCTGCATCCCCAATAATGAGTGTGGCCAGTGATTTGAGATAGCAGTCACAACATCACACATTTCCTTCTGAAACATTTGAGCAATATTCATTTTATTGAGATATCTGGAAAATTTCAACTATTCACAAGTCAACAGGTGGGATGCAACGTAGTATGTGGACAGAAGAGAATGACTGGGAGGTAGGAGGAGGCCCAGTTTCCTAGTCCTGACCTGACTCATGTAATAAGCAAGTAATCAGGGGACCGACTCAACGTATCTCAATTTTCTTCACCATCTATAGAAAGTATTTGGACTATATAATTTCTTGGTTTCCAGCTAGATAAAAGACTGTGGTTCTCTTAAGCATATGGTTCCTCTATTGTTTCATTTACAACTTATTTACAAAGTCGAGCCCTTGCTATGTGCAAAGAATTCTTTTAGTCACTGATAAATAAGATATGGTTATTGTATTAAGGAGTTTATGAAAGGAGTTTCCTTGGAAGAGGGGCATGGGATGGAACAGATCAGTATGACCTGAACTTAGAACATGCCAGTTTCCCCATTCCAAATTGGAATACCAGATCTGTGATGCACCATATCCCTATTGTAAGGCTTATTCTAATGATCCTGGTCAGTGTTAAAGTCTCCTTCTAGGTTTGTGTGGGAATAACACACTGAATGTAGGTGGTAGTTCATAAATCCTTTTTCCAGTGGAGGCTGTTAGTGTTATTACTGATTTTTTTTTTTTTTTTGCAAGACCCTTACTTAAGACTAATTCCTAAACAGGGCGCCTGGGTGGCTCAGTTGGTTAAGCGACTGCCTTTGGCTCAGGTCATGATCCTGGAGTCCCGGGATCGAGTCCCGCATCGGGCTCCCTGCTCAGCGAGGAGCCTGCTTCTCCCTCTGACCCTCCCCACTCTCATGTACTCTCTCTCATTCTCGCTCTCTCAAATAAATAAATAAATCTTTAAAAAAAAAAAAAAAAGACTAATTCCTAAACAATATTGTGAAGCTGTACCTCAGTCACTAGGCTAGAAATAATCCAAGCAGTAGAGGTTTCATGACCCCAAACTGGTGCTATTTCTGTTTCTTTCTAAATTAGTATAACTCTACTGTGTTTTGTTGTTATTGTTTGTTTTTTGTAAATTCTCATCTCAGTAATTCACAAATGCTACACAAAGGACATAGGATTAAAACATTTGGGTCAATAACTTCAGAAAGATGAGTTTTGACTAGGAGGAAGGAACATGGAAAAAAACCATTTCAGTCCAGAAAACCTCTTTTTACAATACAAAAGTTCAAGATAAGAAAACACCCAACACCCTGTTGGAGATAAGTGGGAAAGAAGAATCAGTGGGAACCACGAAAGTCAGAAAGGAATCAACGAAATAGTGCGGGTAATGGAGACCCAAGGATGGTTGTCAATGCTGGAGTGTAATAGGCTACGAACAGAAATAAGGTATGAGGAACTTAATGGGAGGGTGAAACGAGCTCGACTCCCAGGAAGAGCTTTTCAGTTTGTACTTTCTGGTAGACAGTCAGCAGGTGGTGGACCATGACAAGTACTGCTTCATGAGCACATGGCAATGCAAACTCATAGGTTAAGGCACTCATAATCTCAGTGGTCATTGTACACAGTCTCTATACTATACATTTATTTTTTCATAGGTCTAAAAATGTCTGCACATTGGATTTCTGTTCAGTAAGAACTGACAGGGGGTTTAAGAAGGCCTAGTTTCAAAGAGTGAAAATAACTGAATAAAATTATATTTTTACAAAAGTACAATTTTTTTTCCCATCCAGTCCATAGTGTTGTGGACTCTTGAGGCAACTTCCAACAAGAATGATGTTTTATATGCTTTCTACGGTAGCAGAGAGGTGAGTATCATGGTCTGTAGGGCAGAGCAATAAATATAACTCTGGTAATCCTTTGTATGTTTAAAGTCAGGGAATATTTCAAGGGACTCATTCTCATTTTGTTGGGATGAATAAAATTAAATAAAAGCACAAAGTACCTGATTAAGGAGCAAAAAGATTTTAGGATTTGGTCAAGCACATAAAAGGGCCTAATGAGAGAAGGAATATATGTTACAATTTTCTGCCTTCAGTTGCTCAGCTAGATTCAATTAGTGGAGTTTTCTAAAAGATTTGGACCATATTTCCAATTCAGATATTATTAGAGATCATCATAACTTAAATCTCTGTACTGGCTTACATCAAATTACCTAACCTTCCAACCTAAAATCAATGTACTTAAATGTTTTCCTGGTGCTATGTATTTACACACACACACACACACACACACACACAATAGCCCACTCTTGAAAGGAGAACTGTGTTAGGAGCAAGTACCCTCAGTATCCAGCATGTGGCTTGTACAGTGAGAGATTCCTTAAAAGTTTGGGGTTGATGATGAACCCAGTGTACAAGGGTTCCACATTAAGTCATAATTGGCTTTGTGTTGGGAGAGTATGTGTCAATTGGTGAAATCAGGCACAGAGGAGAGTAAGAGTTTCTCGTATCAACAGCATAGCAACTGATCACCCACGTGTTACTCAAAACAATAGAACGTCAGGGAGGACTTTTCTAATCCCAGAAAAGAGGCGTGATCTTGCCTTGATGTCTTTCTTGGAGAAAACGTCTACAGCAGATCTGATGGAGAATCTGAGGGAAGAACTGACCTGTTTCATCTGCTTGGACTATTTCACCAGCCCCGTGACCACTGAGTGTGGGCACAGCTTTTGTCTAGTGTGTCTCCTGAGGAGCTGGAAGGAACACAACACTCCTTTATCTTGTCCTGAATGCTGGAGGACCTTGGAGAGCCCACACTTCCAGCCCAATGAGCGTTTGGGGAGGCTGGCTGGCATCGGCAAGCAGCTCCGATCCCAGGTGCTGCAGAGTGAGGGCGAACAAGACAGCTATGGGAGAATGCTGGCAGGCATTAAGGTGTTCTCTGAGGATAAGCAGGGTATAAACATTTTCTCAACTCAATGTCATGGAATAAACAGATCGTATCCCTCAAGTGAGGCTGAGGAGCGTCACAAAGTAAGATTGGCTGCTCAATATAAATCTCAGAATACAAATCCTGTTCCATCACTTATTCCCATAATATTCTCTACTGGTGACAATTATGGGTACTGGTCTCCAGGCACCAGACCACAAACTTGGTGTGGATACTGCTTCACCCTTTGTGTTAGATCCCACTCATCTTGTTTTTATTGGTCCTTGAGGCTTCTTCACAAACTGGTGCTCTGCTCATTTGCCACAGAGAATTTGTTTCTATTGCAGGAGAAACTCCAGGAAATCCTAAGTCTTTTGCATAAAAAGAGAAAGGAAACCCAGGTTATATTAACCCATGAGAAGGAGAGAGTAATACTGTGCAAGGTCAGTATCTGTCTTACTTCTTGTAGATGATTCTATGAGAGGGACTAAAGGGATACTTAGTGAAATACCAGGGGAAAAAGACAAAAATTTTCTAATCACAGCCCTACAATATGCAATGTCCTTATTTTGGACTGCTTCCTTCTGCTTGTCCACCTGGGAATCCCAAGACTCAGTTAAAACAATTCCCCCATCCCCAGGCCTGCTTATTTATTTATTTTTTTCCTTCTTGGTCTACCCGTACAACTTGATGGCTACCTCCATTATGGCTCTGATTATAATTTTGTAAAGTTACAAATTATAGACAACATAGGATGAAAATCCATAGAAAAGGAATATCTCAAATGCTTTGGGGAAAAAAGAGAGTACAAATAAAAAAAATAAAGACAAAGGGAAATTAAGGCCAAATAATAGTCTGGGTTAGTACACCTGAACAAATACTTGAGTTAGTCACAGATTTGAAGTCGAGGTGTCTAACAAAGAGCTAACTGTTTAGTTAGACATTTAAAAAATATGTGTGTGTATCTGATTCTCCCAATACACTGAGTTCTTAAATGGGAGTATTTGTGATGTGCATCTCTATTTCTGGATGTGATCCAATGTCTACTTTCAT